>NW_027176483.1:15537158-15667158 GCF_023349555.1 Cebidichthys violaceus
AGGAAACACTGGACATAAACTATATTGAGAAAGAAGTTGTATAAACATCTTCAACTATGTAGTTTATATTACTTAATTACCAATATTTTAATAAGCTGATCTGTTTCAACAGATTTTCAGGCAGATTTTACATGATCACATTTATAGTTATATTTTTTGCTGCATGATATGCAATTAGCCACTGATTATGGATCTGAAGGTGTTCTCTTTATACATCTCTCCATATGTATCCCACCAAGAAATGGTAAAAAAGTGTTTTTTTGTCCAGATTTGAGTTTTTTTGAATATTCAATATGATCAGATAAATTCATTCTTATAATTAAAACCCAAAGTAATGAATTAGAAAAAACTAAAATATAATTAAATTTACTTGGAGCAGAACAAATGGTTGGTAATCATTTAGAATATGAACAGTGTAATGTCCTTAAAGACTGCAGTAAACAAGCAATAAAACACACACCCACACAGTCTCACCATGAGCGCATACGTCAGACCCAGCCCCACCAGCCCGGGAGACAGCTGGTCGTAGAGAGAGTTAGTGATGGAGGCTACAGCTGCTACCAACACAACACAGGCTCCAATATACTCCTGTAGAGAGAGACCATGTCAACTTCACAGCAGGAAAATAATACATCGCTGAATAATTCAAAAAGGTGAATTAAAAAAAAGCAGATCCATCAAGATCAGCTTGTTGTCAACACACACAAAAGACGGACATGCTGCCAAAAAGCCCTGTTTGTTTTCTTTTGCATCTCTGCACATGAATTCATTAACACCTGACGGGTATCTCCTCTGTCAAACTTTGAAACACAAGAGGCCAAATGAGCTGCGAGCCGCATGCAGTCTCTTAACACGAAATGTGATCTTAATAAAGCGAGTAATGAAAAATTCAGTTTTTCAGGATCCCAACTGAGGGAGCCAGCAACATCAACAGCTGCTGTTTGACAGGACTGCACTGAATATTCGAGCACTGAACAGGGGACAGATCATTACCATTCGGACCTCCAGCCAACGGTTGGCTGCGGTGAGGAAGAGCGAAGCGATGTTGTTGGCGTCCGTGAACTGCAGTAACCTCTGTCTGAACCTGGGCTCATACCTGTCGATGGAAAAAGACACGTCTCATTTCTGTTTGTGTTCTGAGAGTCCATCTGCCTGACTGGCTCAGTGTCAGCAATAACCAATTAACTACTAATGTAATTATCTAAATTAAGTTAAATTGTAATAATGACACAGGTACAACATTAGAGAGGAAAACTTGTAAATTGCAGTCAAAATATGAGGTATATCTGACTGTACAGACAACATATTAAACATATCAAGCTCTGCAAACTCCGCATTTTGGACCATGATTGGCTTCCAAACTAGTTGTGATGTCACTACATCGTCTCGTAAGTACACGCGTTTAACTGAGATTGAAGGTGAGCAGAGAGCAACGTTGCCCCTTCAACCAGTGAATGTGAAAACAGACTTTTAGCGTCGAGCTCTGCACATACATCATTCTGCATAGTGAAGCTCCAACATCCAAGTTAACAACAAGCACTCTTAAACAATGTTGTACAATAATACTGTTGCTTATTCAGTTAAGAATCGTTAATAATCACCTGAGGGCCCTTATAGTGGTGAGACCTTCCACTGTCTCAGAGAAGTGGCAGAGTAGAGGGAGTTGGGTGCTGTCCTCCAGCTGGTGCAGGTCCCTGACCAGAAGGCAGAGGACACAGTGGAGAGGGAAATATCAACTGAAGCAAAGTTCAAATAACATCAGAGGTTGTAAGGTTGGAGTGGCGAGGAAAGCAGAACTGCAGGGTTAAACAGGTTCAGAGAACAGTTGAATCAAATGAAAAGTAATTTCACTGGCGTCACTGTGACATGCATCCCACTCTCAGTCATGTGCAGTACAGCCACTTGCATTTGACGGATGGACAAAGCACTGGGTTTATGCATTCTAGCATACGCCTATTATATATAGGAAATGTAAGCACCAGAGCACTTTAAACCGTATGTGTTATTTGTGTGTGATTGTAGAATGTAAATGAATGAAATGAAAAATATACAGTGAACAACAAGTCAGTGATATCCGTCCCTCCGTCCCATCCCACTCACCTGGAGGCCACCCGGAAGTATTTCTGGATGAAGTAGCAGGTGATGGCCAGCGGCAGGAGGGCGATGAGAAAGACGGGGGTCACGTAGGAGATGACGCCCAGAGCGGACACACACAGCAGGGTGGAGCGGGAGAGGCACTCCAGGGTAGTGGGGATGTGCTGGTCAATTGTGTTTGTGTCTGTGGAAAACCTGTTGAGAATGCTGCCGAGCGGAGTCGTCTCAAACAGCCTGGATGGATAAAAACATTTAATTAACCCTTTATCCATTTAATTTGAAAATGGTTTTATTTTCCCAGATTACATACTTTCCTATAAGCCTTAGAGACTATAATTACATTTCATAGTTTTCCACATGTCCACAATAAGACAAAAATACTCGACATGCATCTGCTCAGACGTGCTGTGCAGTCAGCTGGTTGAATTAATTATTTTATGTGAAATACATCTGTTTATTTAGCTGTGTATGTGAGTGTATGTACAGTACATGCAGGTGTGTTATGTGCACATGAGTGTCTTATGTAAGCAATGTCTCCTAGGTTGTGTGTGAGGCAAGCAGATGGTGCACTGTAGCTCTGAGTAATGGGGCGAAAAAAAGATGCTTTTAACGTTGTTTTTCTGTTTAAATGATCTGTTTCAGCAAACACACAGTATCAGCGAGCTCACACCTCATCACACACACACACACACACACACATACACACACACACACACACACACACACACACACTCTGAGTGTCGAACCTCATGGGGGCCAGGATGATCTTGTTGAGCAAATCATGGTGTAGCTCTTTGGCCACTTTTAGGCCGGTCCACTCCACAGCCACGGAGGTGGCCAGACACAGGACGATGCCCAAGCAGCACAGCACACTGAACACTGACAGATACCACGAGTGACAATCCTACAGAGAGAGAGAGAGAGGGACGAGATTATCAAAGACATGATTGCAACTGTGTGTGTGTGTGTGTGTGTGTGTGTGTGTGTGTGTGTGTGTGTGTGTGTCTGAGGAAGTGAGAGAGAGCAGGGGTTTTCTTGTACTGCAATTTTAAACAATTAAACTCCGAGGCTGGTTAAAAACAACCTAATGTGACAGAAGCCAGCGAAGCTTTAACAGCTGATCTGGCAACATTTAAAGTTTTTTGTTTAGATTTTGTTGTCCTTGACTGACCTTCTCCATTTTCTACTCAGATTTACCACCTACGTCTTCTGGTGCCTTTATTGATTCTGAATCAAACTTTTATTCCTTCATGTAGTATTCATAAGTATTCACACCCCCAGTGCTGAGTGGGCCGGTAGCTCTTCTACATTTTACTTTTTAGTGTATTGCAGTATTTCATCCACATCTTCACTTCACACTGTTCACTTCAAGCTGTCGGTTTGCTCTGAGCGCATCCACCGTCACTCTCTCTCTGTTGCTCATCCACACATTACCCTTGTAATGTAGATTATACTTAAACCTGCCCTTGGCCATATGCGGGACAGGAGCGTGTGTGTGGTCAGGGGGGGGGGGCACTCTTGGTTAATCTACTTGAAAACTGTATGTTGTAGACTTCAGCAATAACTCCCTTCCTCTCTGTGCTGTCAGGCAGCATCCTGGCAGTTACATGCAGCATCAGTAATGTATTTGATAGCAGAACAGGAGGACTTCTGAGTGTCCCCTCATGGAGTTGTCTACAGCGCGCCACAGATTAGATAAACCTGGCAACGACTGTTCTGTTTGTATACGAGAGGAGGACACAGTGCACTTCAAACTCCCCACATCCCAGTTGACTCTGTCTTTAGCCTCTGCATTAGTGAAATGTGACTTAGCGTTGCAATTCACAGGGCGGACACACGCACACACACACACACACACACACACACACACACACACACACACACACGTATATAACTGTTAATAATAGAACTGCTGAACCTGGAACATGATAACCGCTATCAGCTGGCGTGACCCCGACGTGTGAACGAAGCAGCTTAACCTTCACCGGTACTGACATTGTGTATCTGAGCGAGAGTGTGTGTGCTACTCTCTGCTTTCTCTGAATGTATTTTCTGTGTGTGTGTGTGTGTGTGTGTGTGTGTGTGTGTGTGTGTGTGTGTGTGTGTGTGTGTGTGTGTGTGTGTGAGAGTGCCAGTTAGAGGCTATATTGGGGAAGAGGTCGCTGACGAAAGACGAGCTTTAAACTGAATAAAGGTGAAGAAGTTTATGTAGGTGACAAACTGTCTTTCGCCTACACTTCATTCTGTTGTGTTTAAATTAAGATAAGGTTTTATTCCAGGTCATATCAGTTGTGACTAAAAGACTCAGAGATAATTTATCTATATGACATGTGCAGGTATTTCGACCAATCTACATGAAACAAAGCTCTGCGTGTTTACATTTCCCAGCAGTACTTTCTCTGAGACTTCATCAATGCATTGTTGTTCTTTCTCTAACATGCAGATGAGTCTGAGCTGCAGTTGCTTCAGGGTGCGTTAGTGAACGCTCCATCTGGAGCTGGCAGTGTCTGTGTTTGTGTTTTAGGTCAGTGCTGCTCAACTGAGATTCACAGGAGAATTTGTGTAAAAATTGTTATGTAATGTCACTCCAGCATGGTCTAAAAAAAATAGCTCTGTAACCACTATTTTCATTATTGATTAAAGTGCAATATTCTGAAGCCCACAATGATCAAATTGATTGATTTGTGCGACCAGTGTACTATCATATAAAACAATGTTTCACCTCCTATTTTACTTATGATCTCCTCAAAATAGAAGTGTCAGAAGTCTATAAACCACAGGTTTTGACCTCCTCAAATCATCTCATTTTAATACATTTTCAAGGCCCAAAGATCCAAAACTATACAATATTTTACAAAAAAATTGCAAAGATTAGAGATAAGATTGGAAAAGCAGTACATCCTCATTGAGAAGCTATACTAGAGAATCTGTGGCTTTTTTGAGGGAAAAATAAATAAAAAGATTGAAATATGTCCCCTTACAGACAGCGACAAGTAGGAAAAGACTTCTTGACTTAAGGCTGCTGATCAACACAAAAGCAAAGAGCATTTTGGCAAAATAACAACAAATCATCTCGACAGAAACAGAAATTATCCAGTTCAGCCGCTCACCTGAACGACGGTACAGTTACGAGGTGTTGCTTTGATCTTGGCCGTGATGACGTTTGACGTCCAGTGAGCCAACCAGTAGTCGATGGCGACCATGAGGGAGTGTTTGAGGAGCTGAGACAGGAGGAGCAGGGTGAGCAGGAGGACCCCGGCGGAGGACAGGTAGGTGCCACAGGAGTGCCAGGAGATGGTGGCACGCTGACGCATGACCTGCGACATGTTGTCGTCATCGTCACTCTCAGCAGATTCCTCTGGGATTAAGACAGAGACGAGTTCAACAGTCTTTTTTTGAAAGTGAGAAATGATTGCATTTTATAACATGAATGTGTATTACGTGTGCTATACATAAAGGACTATTTCTGTATTTAACTGTGGTCTCCTCTGCTTTGACTCACTGCTCATGTGCTCCCTGACCTTTCTGACATTCCTCCTCCTCCTATATATTTCATTATCTTTGTTTTCCCTCTCCGTCTATCTATTTCTGTCACACATTTCTCAGAATTTACTAACACAGGACAGGAAGAGAGGAGAAGGAAAGGGAAAGAGGGCCAAATGAGAGGAGCAACCACAGAGAAACTAATCAAAAGGCGACAGCATCTATATTCACGTTCTGAAACACCAAGCAAATGCTCATTCACATGAATGGCATGTTTTTTAGGGGCAACAGAGCAGCCATGACACACTCACTGGGGTTGAGGAGCTTGTTAATGGCCTCCAGCCTCCTCCCCACCCCTGATGTAAATATATATCATATCACATCATGCAACAAGCTTTGGAGCATGAGGCTGCAGGTAGGACTCTACGAGTTGGTGGCAAAAATGAAGCAGGAGAGTGAAGGAGGAAAAGAAAGGGAGAATAGCAGGGCTAAACAGGCAATAGCTACCATCATCTACTGTGCATTCATGCTGGCATTAAGTAGGTTTTGCGGAGCAGGAGTGACAAACGTTTGGGGACAAAGAAAATGACGCATGATGAGATTCTGAGATGGTGGGAGAAGCTGACACAACTGCGGGTTGCTTGCAGCGTAACAATGCCACAGACTTTTTTTTCAGTCCATGCTTTCTGGCCACACCTGCTCGATCGAACATGAGAGCAGCACTTGATGCTGGAGCCATCGCACAAGTCCACTCAGGGGTGCCACCAGCACACGGGAGACAACACAGAACACAGATAAAGAGTACAGCCACTGCACCTTAGCACCTTCCACTACAGCTGCACATTCAACAGCAGAGACACATACATAAAGGATCAGATTCAGTGTTTAGCCATCAGGAGGCTGCAAGAGAGAAGGCGGTGTCATATCTGGTTACTGCTGAAAGTCTAAAGAGAAGCCAAGTCATGAGACACCAGACCTGGAAGACGGTCTGGAGCATTTTACACCCATGTCATGTTTTCTTTCACACAGACAGGATATAATAAATAGAGAACAAGGGACGGGAATAGTATACAGGGAATTTGGAATCATTCAAATTATTGCAGCAGGTGTTACATTAAAAATAAGCTGTTCAGCTTAAACTTTAATGTAATGTAAGAGATGCTGCTCCTCAGCAAGTACACACAACAGGATAAGGAAATGATACTCCGCCTTTACTGTTATTATCAGTATACACACACACATTCATTAAAATCAGACTGAAGTCAGTAAAGGACTGACTGCAGTCATACAAACATGAAATCAAGCTGTTGTTTCCTGTGACCTCTCACCTTCCTCGTCCTCTTCAGTCCTGGCGGCGTCTCTGGAGTACATGGCCCTCCGAAGGTTTTTCCTCTCCAGATCTGTCATACTCGCTGCTTCTGTCTCCTAGAGGAGAAATAAAGAAAAGCTTGTGATTCTCCCCAGAATACTAAAGACGGCAATCTGGTGAGACACTAGCAAACATCCAGGTAATCAAACTGTCATTCTAAGCAGCACTGGGTTGTATGCAACTCTCCTGAATCTTAAAACTGTCAAATCAACACAAAGCAAAGATTCAGAGTCATTAACGAATAATCCACACTTCAAAAGTCTAGTAAGTAATTACCGTCTCAAAATCCTGGTCCTGTCTGTGCATCAGGGTTTTCCAATGTTCAAAGAGTTCAGGCTCAGACTTCTGGATGTTTTTCAGAGTCCCTTCAGTTTGGATAGTGCCATCTTTCATGGCAATGATCTAATAACAAACAGAGACAGAAGAGGAAATGCAATCTTTAGTATTAGCTGACACTGGAAATCAATCATTATGCACTCTGGAATCTTTCAGAGATAAACTGTCTGCATCCCAAATGTAATGTTCACACCCTGAATAATATAACAGAATCCAAAATGGACAATCTTATCATTTTGTGTGACTATTACAGAGTAAAATGGTCTGTAAATATATAGTTTATTCAGTTAGTTAAGATAATAGCTGCAAATATCTCTGATTTGTGTGCACGCACACACACACACACACACACACACACACACACACAGGTCTTACCCAGTCTGCGTGGGGTAGATACTGCAGTTTGTGTGTGACCAACACCACCGTCCTCTTCTCCTCTCTCAGGAGCTTGAGGATGCCGTCCTGCATCAGATGGTCACTCAGATGGATGTCTAAGGCAGAGAATGGGTCATCCTAAAAAAATGCAGAAACGTTAAATAGGTACTGGGTAAGAATAAGTATTTTTCTGTAACATTAAATATGAATGACTTAATAAGCATCAATCAAAGTTAAAGTTTGGAAAGCTTAGTTACTATTTATTAAGAGTTTATTTTAATATATTTATTTATGTTAAGAACTCAGATTATTTACTTGTGGACTGTGTGTATGTGTGGTTTGATTAGATTTGACTGACAGTGGTCTGACTAATGCACAGAAATAATTTTTTTTATTGAAAAAAATTGCCAAAATTCACTAGTATTTGTTGTCTTTCATTGTCATATATGACACTAAATTGAGAATCTTACGACTTTAGACTTAAGTCAGAAAAAAACAAGCAAATTGACAACATCACTGTGGCCTCTGAGAAATTTTAAATTTTCTTTTCTTTTTACAATTTCTAAACATTTCATAGACTAAACGATTTAGTGAGAAATTAATCTGCAGATCGATTGATAATGAAGCCGTAACTACAAACATGTAATACAAAGTGATTATTAATATCTGAGAGGCAGTAAAATCCAGGAACTGACATTTCCAACTGTCAGTTGAAAGTTGCTTTGAGCTTCTTAGCCCTGCAGCTGAGCTTAAGAGAGTGTGTTGCTATTTTTGTCACGTAGGAAGGCATCAGAAATAGTATCACATTCGAGGCTTCAGGTAAAGCTCCACAATGTTTCACTGTGAATATCGATAGACTACTAACAAGGTTAGTTAAGTGCAATCCAACTTTTGATGGAAGATGCGTGTGTGAAGACAAAGACTCACCAGAAACACCACGTTGGTCTGTTGGTACAAGGCTCTAGCTACGCTGATGCGCTGTTTCTGTCCCCCTGACAGGATGATACCCTGCACCAGAGGGCGGAAAACTTCATTACACGATTTTACAACAAAAAGGATTGAACAACATGATTACATCCATAAATGTGTGTGTCAGTTGCCTTCAGAGTAACAAAGGAGATCACGGCTTATTTCCCGCATTACTGGTGCATGACGAAATCCAACATGACAGTGCTTTGGCTGAACAAGGTCAGTCCAGCTCCCTACACACATACATCAAATCCCGGTTGCATAGAAACGATGACAAATGATTCTGCAATACAGGGAGCCACAGTGGGAGCTACGGCCAGATATGGATTTTTTGGTTTGTTTGTTTAGATCTGTAAAATAAAAAGACCACAGAGGAAGAAAAGAAAATCATTAACTTTACTGACCCGCTCACCGATCTCTGTCTGGTCCCCCTGTGGAAGGATGTCGATGTCAGGCTGAAGAGAGCAGGCTTCTATGACAGCGTTGTACCTGGCAGACCGAAACAGAGACAGAATACAAATGAGGACAGAGAGCAGCTGCTAATACGAGCCAGAGGGAAACCATGGGCCTGCTCATTATCAACCTCTAGACAGTAAATTCATTTGAATGATACATATTTTATATATAATTTGCTGATACGTATGCATAACGAAAGTCGGGACTGAGCCACAAACAATGAAAAGAAAAGAAGAAACACGTTTCAGCAGCCCCTGTGGTTTAACTTCAAAGATTTTGTCCTGAGCACTCGATCAGACTTGCTTCAACAGACACAGAAAGAGAAGAGAGACAGATTTAGAGAGCAGAAAGACACACTGGCAACAAAATTCATTGCCGCATCAGTCATTCATTCATGTTCTGATTCAAATGAATCACATGCTGGTCATTAAAATGTATCGCCATCTCTGTATCATCCATTTGGATCTACCCACATGGTCTTGAAACTGCAGTCGACACAAAGCCACCCTCAGTTGTACATGACAGCTTGACAGTTCTGTAATTGCTGGAGCTTTGAGAACATTGTGAACAAAAATTTGGGGTCACAGGCCAGAATAGGTTGACTAACATTAATTAATGAGATGAGCCCGCATCAGCTGGATAATGTGAGTCTGAACGTAACAAATCACAACGATCCATGCACCAGTCACATCTCTTGGTGCACAGTGTCTGAGCTTACAGTACTGAATGTCTTTTAAACAGGACATTGTAAGACACACCTTAAGGCAAAACTCTGCACTGTAAAAGGACAAGTAACTTGTAAAATACCATGTTAAGACAAAGAGCCATGCTGGCATCTCTGTGAGTCTGTGCTTCTATCTAAATAACATAAGCATACAGTGACAATGCTAACATGTGGATGTTTAGCAGCATCTTAGTTCAAATTGTTTGCATGCTACAAATGGACTATTTAGCTAATTGGCTAGAAAAGTAGAAAAGCCATGCTATAAACATGGTCACACATATAGGCAGAGTTGTACCTCCTGAGCCAGAGATGATGCATCACGGCAGGTGCAGACAAAATATTGATTATCAACCTTAAACATTTGAAATAACTGTGTATTATTTGTGCTTGAGTGTCACTGCAGCCAACATGGCCAATATACCTTTTTCATGGCAGCCGCATTGACATAAAATAGCAGGTAAACACAGGTTTAATTTATTAAATTTAGTTTCTGTTCCATATAGTTTAGCAGACTTCCAGTGAGTCATCATGCACAATAGCAGCACCCTGACTCTGTTTGACCTGAATGGAACAGAAGCTTAGAATCCTCGGTAACAACTGTGTCTACACTACTATTTCATGTCAAAATAGTTGCTGTAAAAAGGTGTTGAGCCCACAGCATCTTTGTTTTCAAACACCTGATGCCGTTGCCCTTGGGTTCTGTGGATCTTACCATTGAATAAACTGACAGCAGGAAGGAACAGGGGTGAACAGGGAGAACGAGATGTGTGAAGAGAAAGACAAAGGAGACAGCGGGGAGAGGCAGCGCAGGTTGAGCAAACATGTCCACAGTAACAAACCATAGCAGTCCATTAGATCTATTTTATGAAAACAGTCCATTAGACTCAAAGAGAGACGGCCACAAACATAAATCCAAGCAACTGACCTTTCAGAAAGACAATTTGTCGTGAGGATGAAAATTGTGAGCGTGAGTAATTGTGTTTGACTGTAAGTCATTAAAAGAGAATGTGTGTGTTTTGACTGTGCTCACGCAGGTGAAAGCAGCATATGTTATTGAGCCAGGAGTGACTGAAACTAGAGAAACTCTACTCAATGAAAAGACAACTTTAGCCAAGACAAATCCTGGCTCGGGTTGTCTCAGTGTCAAAACAGGTTATTTGGGAAGGCACACTGTGTTTTGTTTTTTTGTTTTTTTTCATTGGACACAAAGTGTTGACTTAATCAGGCATCAACACGTCCAGTTTACCACAGTGGCCTCAGGGAGTGGGAAGGTTATTGGCTCTATTTTAGCTTAACAGCTTGATCTGACAACACATTCATTACTCTGTTATAACTAACAACTCTGAATGTCAAAGTGGTTCACTGTGGAGCACATCCACAAACTAATAATTCAAGAGGAACTGAAACAATTAAAACAAGAGTTTGCTTGGAAACAGGATGTTGGAATGCAATCTTGACAAATCAACAAACTGCTACACTCAAGTTGCCGGTTCATCAGGTACAACTAGCCAAAACTAATACAGTCTAATACAACAGTCGGCAAATAAATCTGTCCTTCTGTTTGCTCATCTTTCTGCTCTTCCTCACACTTTCTCTCATTTGTGTGTGTGATGAATTAAATGCATTTCTGGTTGTTGTGCCCTGGTGACCTCTGGATTTACAGAGATCCATTTTGGATCTGCCAGGGACTTGTGATGAATATTGTTCTAACTCACACAGGCTCTGCCTCTCTGAGCACACTCTACACGCAGCGTGGCATTGTCGGCAGCTTTGTTCGATGGGGTGAAAGTCAAGCACATATGTATGGCCGCGGCGTGGTGTCTTCTTGTTTCCCCAACTCTCTCGTCTAGTTTCTTGTCATCTCTTTACTGTTGACTCTCTCATAAAATCATTAAATGCCCCCAAAAAACTTTGGCTAAAAAAGTAGCTCTGGTTAAGTCACATATGTTTCCATTACTTGAAATGTGCAACACATTCTCATCAACATACAGCAGCAGTGGTGGAGAAGCTCAGCCACTGGTTTGGTGCAGGTATGAGGTCTTACCTCGTTTTGATCATGGGCATCTCAAAGGTGATGTTCTCAACCACTGTCGCATTCAACAGCCAGGGCTTCTGGGAAGCGTAGGCCACAGCACCTCTCTTCCTACCAAAGGTTTTGAAACACATGCAAAAGTGTTGACCAATAAATAATCTGTTCTTTATGTTCAAATTCTACTTCTTAATCAGTTTTTTGTTTCAGACAATGGTTAATAAACTGTTTAACCTCTGGACCACAGGGTCTCCTCAGCCTCAGAAGCTGGTGGTGCATAATAACAACTCCAGTCCATAAAGAACTGATCCAGAGATAATTTAAGACTGTGGTGTGTTTGTCATGTCAATATATGCAGCTGAGGGTCGGTAGGTTGTTCTCTATTATCATCAGCGCATGAGGACTGCTGTTCTGCTCTGCTGATAATGGTGATGGTCTCCATGGAGGCCACCTGGTGTGTAGCATACTGTTGTCTAAACTCACCTGATTTCTCCGTCACCTGCTGCATCTCTGTCAGTGGGACTGCAGAGAAAATTTCAAACACACACACACAGAAAAAAACATAAAATAAGCAATACTGTTCCCTCTAAGATAAACAGATTATTGACTCCCCCTTTGTCATGAAATGATTAACAGATAAGAAACGCACACACACTAAACCATACACTCTTCCCGCACTATGGCAATCATGTATTTGCTCAGCAGCAAACACAAACAGGCCATCAACTGCCCTATATGATCACATCTATCATTAGATGTGATCTCATCCTCCCTAAAAATAATGCCGCCACCCCCTTCCAATTTTTTCTTCCTGTAATTTGCTGACATGCAAATAAGCATAAATGCGTTAGGACTCTGACGCATTCAGTTCTCAGAGGATCTGATTCCTCAGGCTGAGATTAGTACGTCAACACAGGGTCTGTGGCTGACAGCGTGTTTATAGCGGTTCGCTGGTAATCTTGTTGGTTCATCTATGTCTCTCTCTGATAGCTGCGCTATAACTGCAGTGTGTTGAATGATTTGAGCATACTTGCAAAGTACAAATTAAACTTCCAAAAAATTATAAATATATTGCTATTTTTAGAAACTTGCAGACTTTAACAGGAAACACGGATCTGACCTTTTGTTTAGTTACTGGCACTTGAACCATGTGGTTTACAATTAAAGGGACTGCTGAGGCCATCTTATACCATGATGTTCATTTGAGCAAAAAACTTGTGCTTTAAGCAATCTTAAAAAACTGTAAGAATAAATAAAATAAAATGAATCTTAAATTGACATAAGAGTATTTTGTTCACATTGCACACTGAAATAGTTTTGATTCACTCTGCTCACACTATATAAACAAACATATGTGTTGTTCTCTACTGTTATTCACCAGACAATTCTTGTTTCTGTAGACACCCACACTTTAAATATAATGCTATCAATACACACAAAGCTCGATGTTTTGTCAGCCACTGACAAGACACCAGCTGTCAAATACTCAGAAATACTGTAGCCAAATGCAGGGCAACATGGATGCCTCAGTGTGTGTGTGTGTGTGTGTGTGTGTGTGTGTGTGTGTGTGTGTGTGTGTGTGTGTGTGTAATTACATTAGTGAAGAAAAAAAAAATGGCATGGCCAGTTGAGTTACACCTAGAAACAATAATTCCAGAATAAATCTGTCGTGGTAATAACACCACCATTAGCGTTTTCTAAACCAATGATGATTATGAACTGTCAACAGAGCTTTTTTTTAAAGAGGCATTTATAGTGTCCAGTCCACTATTGTTTATGTGCAACAGCTGAATTAAATGTCTCTCCTCTAATCAAAAATAGCGCACTGCAGTATGTTTGCACTTGGAAAATATTCTGTTAATCCAGGCTGCCAATATTTTGTAATGTATTTGACTCATACTGACTTTTGCCCTCAGATGTTCATGCAGGTTTGAAATGGTCCTTTAAGGCACATCTAAAGAAACATGATGGCACTGATTTATGTTAAGATTTGGATGCTTTTTTCCATTTTTCTCCGACTTACCTTTCATCTCCCTCAGACTCCATTGGCAGGCTGCAGAAAATAGGAAGGAAAATATATAAATGGAAGTGTAACAATTCTGCATTTCTTCCACATTAAAAGTATATACAATGTAAACCTCCAGATGCCAGCAGGGAATATTTATGAAGTCTGGTTATGTAATTAAAAAAGGCATTGAAATTCACAGAGACTCTTATTTTTTTAATCGAATGCCTCAAAGTGTACACACACACACACACACACACACACACACACACACACACACACACACTCACACTTACTCACACACACTCACTCACTCACACACAAACACACTCACTCACTCACTCACTCACTCACTCACTCACTCACTCACTCACTCACTCACACACATGCATATAACCATTCACATTCAGACTTGTAACACCTAAATTCATTAAGATTTGATTGGCTGTTTGGAGCTTTGCACATGCTCAGTAACTGCGGTGTATTTTTAGGTTTCCCAAGTTGACACCTCTCTTGCCCTGAGAAGCTTTAAGAGCACAGCTGTTAGGACGAAAACTGGTGACTGATATTTAAGAAGCTCTAGCATACGTAAACACCACTGTGTGCACTACTGACTGTAAGATAAAGACACTGAAGTGAAAGTGAAAAAATGTAAGTAACATGTTAAAACATAATGCACATTTTTGCATTTAGCTGTACATATTTTAATTTATTTACTGTATTATATATATATATATATATATATATGTATATATAATATACATACAGTATGTGTAATTGTTTTTGTTATACAATAAAATAAAAAGAAAATTATAAATCAGACTTTGTAGTATTAATTTATTTCCGTTGTTAGTTTTTCCCTAAAATATCAGTGTTGAGTTTTTGGGCTCCAGTTGAATTAGTTTTAAGCAATTCAGTAATTTTATTCTTAATAAAAAAAAAAACATGAAAAAGTAGAGACCGTCTTGTGATAGGATCACACCAGCTGCGATGCAAAATCTGCCGTAAAGTTCCTACCCTACTTCCTGCGCTCAACCTTTATTTTGATCTCAACCACACCTGTAAAGTTTTGTGACTGCCTCTTACACAGTTGCAAAGCTGTGACGGTGAAAAGCTCTGTCCACAAAACTGCTTCTGTGGGGGTTCCCGCTACAGTAGGTGTCTCCAGGACCACATTTTGCCATGATGACACACAGACTTACAAGGTGAAAACAATACCTGTCGTGGAAAAATCCATTTAATAAAAAAGAAAACAAGAAAATCACAAAATACAAAGAGCAATTCAGTACTGCTCAGGAGTCATAAAAAAGAACAAAAGGAAAGAAAAAAAGAAGTATTTGACATTAAAAAAAATACGTTTGCAATTAAAGCGAGCTCTTAATAATATGTAGGTTGGCTTTCTATATCCGTGCATTAAGACATCTCAAGGAATACTGTCTGTGACTGGTTTTCCTAAAAGGAGGGAATCTGTCTTGAATTACAGGAATTCATTTTACAAAGATGATGGAGTGGCAAGTGGCAAGAGTATAAATACATAATCTAAAGCAGGGGTATTCAATTAAAATTCCAAAAGGTCCAGATTGAGAAAATCTCCTCGTGCAAAGGTCCGTAACATTACAATAATATCTAACTTGCGCTATTTAGTGCCATATGTATATATATATATATGCATGCATGAGCTAACTTCAAATCACATTCATGAGACAATTTGTCTAATTTCCGATTAGATTTTAGAGGAAATGGTGCATAGTTACAAAATCATTTCACCTCAGGTTGATAGCAGACCACCTCAAGGTGTCACTTAGAGAGAACCAGGACATTCTGATGTAGCATTTCAAAATTAAAGCCCTTCAAAATGGCATGCATGAGCTAACTTCAAATCACAAATTGTCTCATGCATGCGATTTTGAAGGGCTTTCATTTTGAAATGCTACATCAGAATGTCCTGGATCGCTCTGAGTGACGCCTTGAGGTGGTCTGCTATCAACCTGAGGTGAAATGATTTCGTAACTATGCACCATTTCCTCTTAATAATCGTCATGGTCTCTGAACATATGAGACACACTGGTTTTAAACTGTCCGTGGGAAGAATTAACCTATAAGAGTCTGTTCATTGTTGGTTAAAGACTCTGGTCTCTCTGACCACTTTTCTCTTTTTGGAGAACGTCATGAGAAACAACTTCTCTGATTCACGTAATTATTCACTTGCCCTTCGTTCCTTTTCCTCTCTCAGCCCTGTGTGTGTACATCTCACTCGAGTCAGGAAACGTGTCAGAATACCCATATTTGATTGACTGAGCTGCATCACATGATGTGATTTACAACGCATGTAATTGGTCGGTTTGTTTCCTGGACCACTGACCGAGTGCCGTAAAGGCCAGAAAAGCTGCGCTGGTTAAAATATAGGCGCTCCGTCAAAATGTAATAATTCTCAATTATCTATCGGTTTTAGGTCCAGGGTCCGGATCCGGACCGCGGTCTGCCTATTAGTGACCCCTGATCTAGAGACTACAAAAATGCTTTAGTCATTACTTTCTGTCAAAGTCAAAGCATTTTACGATTTTATTTTCCATTTCAGTTGTGTCACAAGTAAAACATGAATCAGATTTGGTCATTGTGGAAAATGAATACTCTAAAGGAGGTCTAAAAAAAGGGGTAAGATTACAACATAAAAATCCTCACGTCAAATTTTGTAGCAGGATGGACATTTCCTCGATTATCAAGGATAAACAATGTTGAAAAAAACAATGAAAGTACTACTTGAGGATATGACCTCATCACCTAATGGCCCTTGAAAGACACTGAAGCCTGATGGAGGGCTAATTGTCTTTATCCTGCAGACACGGTAAAAAGAGGGTAATCATGCTAACAACTTTCATCTCTGGCTGAAGTAGTGAGGGCTATTTCCCTCTCATGCCAATCAGCACCTCAAAGTCACGTTAGAGGAGAATTCATTAGGGATTCATACAAGACAGTTCCAATCAGCAGCAAAAAAAACTCAAGTCTAATCATCAAAGCCAGGCTGAGGAACTTCCCACAGTTTCTAACTGTCTTTAATTAACTTAAACGTCCATTTAAAACTTTAAGTTTCCTTAATGATGACAGGGAGTAATGGTGCATGTTCATTGTGATGACCACGCCTTATAATTACTGCCCCATTTGTCAACAACCTTTCATTTTACTCTCTTAAAGAAGACCTTTTCTTCACTCGCTTTTCTTGTCTTTTTAGCTCACTAACTGAAACCCAGCTACAAACGATATACTTCGGAATTAAGTACTTGTTTCACCCTCTAATTTGGGACAAGGGGTCAGCCTGTTGATGTGATGCAGCCTAATACTTCAGCAAGCTCGGTTTGGGGTCACATCCTCGCTATACAACTGGCTGTGATGCCCAGTTTGGAGACTCTGGACCTAACTGTAAACAAGGTATCCAACCTGCACTGCTTTGACCAGATACTGAGGTGAAGCTACAAATAGTTATTCACTTTAGCGACAGAGAAGTCCCAGAGGCTCCCTGCTCTGTGCCATACATGAGTGGGAGAGCAGAGCGATGACAGGAGCAGGTGGGTGCAGGTGGGTGAGGAAGGGTGGTGGGGTTGGAGGTTGAGGGGTGTCCCACGGATGGGAATGAAAAGTTGTGTTTGTAAAAGGAAAAGGAAAGATGCCGCCCAGCATGACCAGTAATTTTTAATTAATCCAACAGGTTTTGTTTCATCAAAAACTAATCAGATTGTATTAAAAGCACAGCAAATAGAGACACTAACAGCATGAAGCACAACTTGTTCCTGATGATGCTGTCATACTGCTGTGTTGTTGTATTGATTGTTCCTTTTGTTGCAATGTTACATACCGCCCTAGAGCTCAGTGAAAAGCAAAGAAAAAAAGTGACACTACACTGAAAGGTGAAAGAAAAAAAACTTTTAACAAGTTTGAGATTGAAAGTTTATTCTTCATCTTGGAACCAGCAGTTGACTGAACAGTGGACCTTGAGGAGAGATATTTTTGTCAACTGTTTTGTCAACGTTTCGGACAAGTTGGACAAGAAGTCCTTTCAGTGCTCAGAAATATGGAAATGCATGAAAACAGGGAACAATTCCATTTGCTGAGGAAGATCATATGATATGTGTCAAGCAACTAAAATAGTTCTAATTACTTGATTATATAAACACATGGAGCATGGTGAAGCACTGAAGACCATCCGCTGATCAGTTACAGTTGATTCTCAGAGCCACCTGTCATTGTTAGACGAGTGAATGAGGCGGTCTTCATAAATCTGAAATGTTTGCACACTTATCCTTCTGATTAGTGATGCAGTTTACTTCTGTCAGGCACATGCTGCACTCATTCATCTTCTTATCGCCTTTTGCTTTATGAGCATTACTTATCTCAGTGGTTTGTATCTGCCGGGTTTTGTTCTGTGCTGAATCTGTCGCATACACGCAGACCATTACCCTCCCAGATATAATGTTGCATCCACACATTTTCCTGGTTGAAATGCAGCACAACGATAACAACAACAAATATGGTGGAAACATAAGGACAAACTCCTCTTAATCTGTCTGAAGGCTTTCAGGAGGATAACGTCTAAATCATAGCTACTTAGTTTCTCCCTGGGTACATGATAAGGGAGAAGGTATACAATCCAACCTAATATGAGAGGGAGTGCCAGCCCGGCCCTGGCATCTGGACAGAAGGAGGATCTGTGTGAGTGTTAGTGTGACTGCCAGGGACACCGTGACAATCAAGTAGGGGAAACTGATCTTTGTTGACAAATGGAGACTGATGGTGGGACTATCCTGGGGAGGTGACAAGATACTCAGAAGCAGGAGATAGAGGCTAATGACTCCCAGAATGCATTGGGTGGGATATGAGTATTCCGTTTCAGCTGAGCTATTTCAAACATGCTCTGATTCCTTTTTTTAGATCCACTGGGTTTACTTCTGTTGAAACTGGCCATTCACAATCCGCAGCAAGATCATGCTGAAAAATGCACTTCTTTGAGCATGGAGGTTTATTCTTGACTTTGGGAACATATATCTGTAAAGCTAAATATTTCTTTAGCTTTAGGCCTTGTTCAGTGACCACCTGAGTGGGACAAGCTACTTGGAAATTGTAGTGAGCTAAGCTACCAAGCTAAGTTATGGCAACATGGCAAAAGCAGTTTAACTACATCAAAGCTATCTTTTTCTTTTTACATTGAACCAAATTTATTTTATATTCAATTATCAAAGCACACTGAATTCTATCATCCAATCATGCACCTTACCACCAAAGCAAAATGCACCTGACTTGCACTGAGGTACAGTGTAGACTGACATTTATTAACATAATAAACAGTGTATGTTACAGCCAGGGTGACTCCCTCAAGATCAATTCCTCTCAGTCCTCAAACTCCAACATCTTTCCATCAAGTAAATAAAAGATGTATTCCCTGCATCAGAAAAAAAGGCATAGGTATCAGCCCAAGGATTGGTTCATGATGTCACCGTCATACGTTAGTGCCTCTGTCAGCTACACATGCACATCTGTGTGTAACTGTGGCGTCACTGACCGATCCTTAGCTGTTTTATTTCAGACTGCAGCATGAAACTCTGCTTGAGCTTGAGCACTTCAGCTTCAGAAATGTGATTCAGAAAACAGCAACGCTACCGCCACGCTACTGAGAAATGTAGAAATTTGAACATTTCTTATCATGTGTCACATTAGCAACTGAGCTAAAGAAATATGCTGGATATGGGCAAAAAATCTGAAAAAAAACAAAGTGACCTTTGAGATTATAAATATATGAAACTGCTCGCAACTCAGACTCAGAGATTTCCCGCCTGATACAATGGGTCCAGTAGAGATTTCCTTTGGAGTCACTAGCTTAAAAGGTCTGGAAACACTGATTAGCCCTTTTTCTAAAGTAACTTACAATGAGTACATTCACCCTCCATAGGAATGTGAGATAGATGTACTCCAAAACTTTAAGAGATTTGTTCAAAGGAAAACACTCTATTAGCTATAAAAGCTGCAATATCAGCTCTATTTCACTGACCTACAAATCCATTTATGTTTTATTGCCATGTCATAGAAAGAGGTCTGATTTTGATGCTAATTGCATTGCCTTGTCAAGGACTTCAATTTATTGTTGCAAGGAAAAGCATAAATAAAAGCTCCCTGACAGACCAATTACCAGAGAGGTTAAAACTGTATGAGTTAGAGTTCCACACAGGCTGAGAATGAGGAAGAAAACATTGAGACGATATCGATTGCAGTGGTCCGGGTCTCTATGAGAAGCAATTCTCTTTAAATTAACCTTTCACCTGGATTGAATTTCATTACAAGAACTGTGTAACATACAGTTCATGGATTTCCCTGAGGGCACATGTATGTTATTGCTTTATAATTAGATTTATGGGGAGGTGGATAATATACTGGGATGACTGTTGTATATTTACTGTTTTTACTTATTAAAGGAGAACCTTCATAGAGCATCATTTAATTCAGGCCCAGGACAGGAGACACTTAAGCAATGACAAGCACCATGGTCCTGCACCCATCTAGAAACTTCATGTTTAAGGGATGGTCGCAATTATTTTCACAGAAGACGTTGTTTTCCCCAATCAACTCAACTCAATCATTCAAACCTAAAAGTGATTGAAACGTTTTAACGGAAGTGTCTGAGTTGATTGACACAGACAGAGAACAGTGAACTTGTAACCGACCTGTTCCAGGTGACTGCTCCTGATAGTCTCTGCATTTCTCCCAGCGCTGCCAGCAACAGGGACGACTTTCCACAACCCACCTGGCCCACAATCATAGTCAGCTTACCTGAGAGGTTTGAGAGGGAATAAAGTAAACAGCTAAGTAACAGAAGGAAACTGGATACAGGAGGAAGGAGAAGAATTTAGGAGGCAGATTGTACATCACACTGCCTGACACTCACCAAAAGGAATCTTGATGTCCACATTAGAAAGTGTTGGTGGTCCATCAGTCCAGGTGAAATAACCGCTAGTTATCTGAGAAGGGCATAGCACAGACTCATCCAGATGTCAAGCTGAGATGAACTCACTCTTTAGCAAATAAACAGTTAACATGCCATCCGTCCAAAATGATGCAGAGTGAGGCCATCGAGGTAAATGTCATTTGCAGAATACTGGTGCTATTCACTTGCAAAATTGACATACAGAAAATGAATTGAGCAGTTTTAAATGTATCCAGAGCTAAAGCTAGTTTTCCTACATTGTATGAAACTCCAATCAACAGCATATTAGATATAATAACAAATGCCAATAGTGCACATCAGTGCATTTTTAAAAACTGCAGTACCCAGAAATTAGACACAATATTTAAAGTTGTATCAAAATATGACTGTGGTGTCCAAAATATTGTGTATGAGGTAAAGACTATATGTTGTGATGATGAAACCTCACAACAGTTAATTTAATTCTGACAATAATTTAGATGTGATTTATATGACACAGCATATAATGTATATAACGCTAGACGTAAACTAAGGTCTGGGAAAAACTTTATCGTCTCTTCTGCCAAATGATGCTATCTATTCGGATTATGTGGATATTGTGTCCTGTCTTTTACCTTTAAATAAATGAAGAATAGTTTAAGTAGATTTATTTTTGAAATGTGCATAACACACCCATGACTATGATATGATATATGGCTTTAATTTGCTGTCTTTGAATACCAGAAAAAAAAGAAAATGGTTCATATTTATTTTCATTAATCTTAATTACCCAATTTACCTATAACTATTTCTTTACAGCATTGGTCAGAGTGTATTTATTAACGCACTCTGACCAGCTATGACTTTCCGTTCCTCAGTCTCTACAGGGAGGTGTCTGTTTTCAGGCTCCCTTTTGATTGAAATAATTCGCAATGACACTTTCAATCTATAACTTCTTTTGGATTATTCAAAACAAGCAGAGGGTGTTACAGGATCACCGCAAAACACAATTTACTGATTTCTGTCCCTCATGCAAAGAAATCTCTAAAGGTCATAACAAGACCTAGACAGGAAGTTTATTTGCTCCCAGTCAGTGTAATTCAAAATGACTGACCTGTAATAAAAGTTTAATGTTCTGAATTGTGACGGCCACTCTAACTGACACATCAACACTTATGTAACCTGGAAGAATATTGCACCTTGTTTCTGACCAGGTGACATCTGGGGCAGAATGACACACTGTCCTTTTATCTTTCTCACCTTGATACAGATGTCTTGGTCCACGTCCTGGTAGGGTCTGTCCCCCTCATGATCCCTTGGTGAGCTGTAGTTTTTCCAGTCGTCCCTCGGAGGGCGCTTCCGGTTCACCACCTTCAAGGGCTGGAGGTGTCGAGACAAAGAGGAGGAGGACATTGATGGGAGAGGTTTAGAGGATGACTGGAGGAGGGTTGTGTAACATCAGACACAAAGGACAAAGAGGTAAATGGTGATCCCAATAGGAAGACAATAAGGTGGAGAAAGAAAACAACATTCACAGCAAAGTGAGACAGCCTGGACGCAACAGCAGAGGAGATAGTAAGAAACACATTTTGTCTACTTCATTTCCTGATTGAATCCAACCCAAAATAAATGCGTGTACATGTACTTACCACAGCCTGGTATCTATTTTGGTTGTGATTGCTGGAGCCAGAGGTTAACATCACTCTGGGCTCTTGTTCTTCTCCAATCTCATCACTTGAGAAAAACTCGCTCAGCTTCTGAACACTGCCGATTAATCAGAGAGGAATCAAGTCACTACTTGTAAAAAATCTGTAGAATAAATCTGTAGAATATGTTCAAAACATACTGATGGATGGGCCGTACTGTATTCAACTAGTATAGCAGACAGGCACAAGCAATATTGACTTTGAATGAACTCACTTACATTCATGCAAAGATAACAGCATCCCTACTGTTTACTGTCATATTTCATTCAGTGAAACAAAACGGAAAATGATTGGAAAGAGGTTCACTAGCAACAAGCTTTCACTTTCTCTCCCTGTCATGCACACTCACGTATCTCTACATCTCAAATCACTTATCTTCTACTTCACTACCTAAATGAGAACAAATGCTTCCCTGATAAAGGCCATTTAAATCTAATTACTAAATCTGTGCTAAATGTCCCAGCTGACACTGGGACTAATGTCCTTCAGTTAATTCATCTATGTATCCATATGTCTCATAGATAAAGACATTCAGTGTAGAGTAGAGAAGTACTGGTAACATGCCACAGTTAGAGACACTGCAGCAGCAACACCAATGTGAGAAGCGTCATCAACAGCAAGGTTAAATGAGAATGGCACCTGAAAAATGTAAAGTTTCCACAGGAAGATTGACTGATGCTATTATTCAGCACTAAATCTAAAGAGATTTATTTAAAGTTGCACAATGACTTTGTATTCACCATATTAGTTTATTAGCTTTTTTTTCTACAAAGAAACATTCTCTTATGTTGAGATGTGAAGATAAACTGAATCTAAACTGTTATTTTTTTTTATCCCTAGTGTTTGACAAAGTGCGTCAGATCACACAGCCCCTAAAAATAGACATCTCAAATCTCGCAGGCAGCTTCCACATTCAAAAAAGAAAAGACACTCTAGTTAAAATAAGGTGCTTACACCAGCACAGCTATTTCAGCTGGCCTCCTAAAGGCCCATATAGAAAACGCGTGATCCCAGTTTCATCATCCCCACTCATTACACTCCTGCCCTGTGATCACTTTCAGTACGTAATGCTGGAGATAATGCGATTTAAACTGACACGCTCTCATTGCCTATACAGTCTCAAGGAAAAGAGTTCAGCTTCATTGACTTTATGACACGTCCTTAGAGGACAGTAAATCATCTTTATCTCCGCCAGGAGAATCATGCGATCGCTCGAGTGTATGCGTGTGTGTGGGTGTGTGTGCGTGAGTGAGTACCTCTGTCTAATCTCGCATTCTGCTGCAGCAAACTGGTTGGTCAGTTATGGCTGCATGCTCAAGGAACTCTTGTGGTTGCGGTGACTCACACTTCCTCAAAACACCTTTTATTTAATTACTTTTTTGTTTAATTAGACTGCCTGCTGAAAATTACATATTTTTGTCGCATTTCACCGTCTAATTATATTTGGAAAGTGAGTACCTAAATTCTTTTCCACATGTACACTCGTAGCTCAGGTGAAATGTTTTCCCTTCAATACTGATCTTATAATTATCCCATAGTAGAGTACATAGAACAAGTGTTGCTTTTTCTGAACCTTTAAGAGAGATGAGAGTTTATTTTAGAAGATTACTTCTGTGGTGTGCTGCATCCATCATTCTCAAGTGCTCTTACTTTATTGTAAGCTATTGTCAAGACATCTTGTGCAGTTTGGCACTCCTCTCTGCAGTTATAGTCAAGGAAGGTTTATCTGTTTAGTGTCAGTGTTTCTGTTTCTGTTTCAACTACTTCCGCAAACATTCATTCAAAATCAAACGAGATTTCCTAGTTTATCTTGAGATCATGAAACTGTATTTTTGTTAATTTATGTAAAAGAAAATCTGCATTAGGATGATAAATCTGACGTTGCTTTCTACTGTGACAATTATATTCTAGTTTCTCACCTAACAAGAGCCTTCACGGTGGAGCGCACCACGCTGGAGAGCAGGAAGAGGGGGGTGACCAGGATGTGAAAGAGGGACAGAGAGGCAAAGGCCACAGCTGGAGAAAGATCAGCGTCCTTGGAGATGTGAACATGAACCACAAACGTCTGCAGGATGAGAGGAAGGACAAAATGGCTGAGGTTAGTCTCAGCAGCATGGATTTAGATCCTTAAACCCTTGAACTGCTCGACTGGCTGATAGACACTAAAGGTCTGTTCAAGGTGAAACCCCAGCAAAGAAAAACAGAAGTTATTCAGCATCAAGTTGCTGTTGAACTTGAATTGTCCTATGAAAAGTCTGAGGAGCTTGATAGAATCAAAGAAGAATCACTTGTCTTCGTCTGTTGTGTATAATCATCCCTCTACCTGGTATCTGTCGGTCTTTTCTTATTTGTCACCACTCAAGTCTACAACCATGAAAGACTTCTATAAATAAAGGCATGATTTAGTGTCAGAGAGCCCCCCGCTGTCCCTTTGAAATGTCACTGGACACTGTCTCTGCTCTGTCATTCACACAGGGGGAAGTCAACAGGAATTAATGACAGAGCTAGAATTCAAACTCACCGTCAATACAGCTGCAATCGGAATAGCTGCATTCATGAAAACTGAAAGCAGAAAAGAAACAAACAGGAGAATGACCGAGATTTAACCCAGTGAAAATAAACAATGTAAAGTAGAGAATAACTAGTTTTCTATGGCCTGCCTACATTTTCACTAAATAGGCAGTAATTTGTCCATGTCAGCTCACAGATATTCTCTTAAATATTACTTGGTTACATTTAGGATGAATCCTTGACTTTATCCATGACTTTATAGAAACTTTTTTGAAACCAATTAGACAGACTCACAAATAAGCGACTCATTTGTTGCGTTAGATCAGCAGTCTGCAAGTGCATACTGGGTAATCACAACATCCTGTGTAGGGACATCTGCTGCACGTAATCCCCTTTTTTTTACTGCCCATTATATTCTGTGACCCACCGTTGTCAACTATGCAATAAATTTTAAAAAAAGTCATGAAATATTATCTAAAAAAGATAAAAACAAGGTTGTTACTGCAGTGACAGAGTAGTCTCAGCTTTGCATTAATGGTGATTCAATCTTGGTTTCTATTACTGTCATAAAATTGTTCTGTTCCATTACTCTCTGTTGTCAGGGAGGAAATTATGATCGCTCACTCCTCTTCACTATGCAATCATTGATTTTAGATTTCAACACAGTCTATTACAGGACTGGAGCCGTGCAGACTGCAGCCACTGTTCACCTGGAAAGTAAGACAGAAATCTGTAGAAAACAAATATCTATCATATTGTGCAGTGATTTCTTCGGTACTGTAAATGGGGAATGATTGGAAGTACAATAATCCATGTTAGCCATGCCTCAAACATTAATTACCTTTACATCCAGTTATTTTTATACGTATGTGTTGAATTTTAGATGTTGACTGGAAATTGTGGGGTTGAGTAAAGGTGGAACTACAATAGAAACACAATAATCAAGTAAAAAGTGATACACTGCAAAGCCTTGTGCCTCCCTGTAATTTTTTTTTTCTGAGGAAGAAACATTTCACTTTTTGCACACATATTTCATAAGCTCAAATGTAAGAGAACAGAGCAAAGTGCTTTACTAGATATGGATGTGTAAAGAGCGAAGGCCTGCAGACTGGTGAGCTCTTTGCGTCTGGTCCCCTCCACGCTGTCACAGAAGATGTGTTCCCAGGCGTACAGCTTCAGCAGCTTGATGCCTCGCAGCAGCTCGTTGGTCTTCTTTAGACGTTCACTGGAGTATTCCTGCAAGTGGAAAAGGGAGACTTTTATTAAACAGCCGTAATGGTTCATCTAGAGCAGGGGTCGGCAACCTTTGTGACATGGAGAGCCAGTTTGAAATTTTCTTCTCATCTAGTGTGCCATTATCAACAATAACGCAAGGTTAAATTATGACACAAAATACAAAAACATTTCCAATATACCTGGAATTTTATTCTATCCATAGAGCACATCTCAAAACAATAACAGTATATCTGTATTCTTAACAAAATAGCCACATCAACATTTCAAAGACATGAACAAACAGCTACACATTTAAACTAAAACTAAGTGTAGGCTGAGGCAAAATCAAATGATCAGATGCCTACCAGACAGTCAGTGTGATCCCTGGCCCTGCTTTGCTTGACTGAGCTCTGTGATCTGGGGCTTGTAGTTAGTTACTTTGAGATGCAAACATACCTCAGAGTGCTCCGTTGTTAACCGACTGCGGGTGGGGCTGAGCACATGTGTGAGAACACCTGCTGACTTCTAGCTGACGTGGGAATGTCCTTTATTCGTGACTTGATCGTTTCTTTATTTGGCAAGCTTTCAAAAAGAGCATCTGACTAACTGAAAACGGAGTAATGTGGATGTACTCTCAATGTGGATGTACTCTCAGAGTACATCCACACTACTCCGTTTTCGTTTGGAAACGCATATGTTTTGCTACGGTTACACTGAGCGTCCACACCACGCCGGCGTTTTCAAGCACCGTAAACGGATAAGTTTAGAAACGATCCCGTAGCCGGATAACTTTGAAAACTCCGGGTAGCGTATTCGTGTGGACGGACGGAAACGCATACGTTTGGAAACGATGACGTAGACACCCGCGATCGACTACCAGGTTAATTTAACGCGGACAACTGATTACAGGCATTGCTGACCTTGTTGTCTTTACTAGCAGCTGTTGTCCAGTTAAAGTCTGCATGAGGAAATAGCTGTTATTGTAGCGATCAGTGAGCGGCGTGAGAGAGAGAGATCAGTGAGCGGGGAGAGAGAGAGAGAGAGAGAGAGAGAGAGAGAGAGAGAGAGAGAGAGAGAGAGAGAGAGAGAGAGAGAGAGAGAGAGAGAGAGAGAGAGATCAGTGAGCGGAGAGAGGGAGAGAGAGACCCGCAGGGCTGTACGAAGACAGCGGACAGCGCGCTTGGTCATTCACTTTGATCTGAAATTCGCGCGCCTGCAACCTAACTGACCAATGGCCACACTCCAACATCAAATGCACGCAGTGGTGTCCTCCGGGTCCTAGTGCCGACTCGTAAAGAAGCAGGACACAGTCACACATACAGGCAGTCAAACGCTCACAGACACAGAGGCAGATACTTTTATTTTGAAAACGGGACAGATAAAGTGAGGATCGTATTAACACCGAGGTGCCAGCGTGCCAGTGTTTATGCCGCGGCGTGCCACCCGTGGCACGCGTGCCAAAGGTTGCCGACCCCTGATCTAGAGGACGACATGAGCGTAATCACCTCTCCTGGGGTGACCGTGACTAAGTGCAGGGCCGCCTTTCAATCAGAGGGTCGGCAGTTCGATCCCCGAACCTGCTCTGCTAGTGTCATGTCAATGTGTCCTTGAGCAAGACTCTTAACCCCAAAATTGGTTCCGTAGCTGCGTCTACGGTGTGTAGATAGATACTGAATTGTAAGTCGCTTTGGATAAAAGCATCTGCTAAATGACTGTAATGTACATCTCTGGGTTCAATCCCAACACAAACATCTGAGCCATCTAAGCAAGTGTTTTTCCCTGGTATAAAGCCATGCTCTATCAAGGGCTGTAGGAAACAGTATCATTACATATAGTTGCTTTGCAGCAGTTGGAAGCAGCAGAAAGGCGTTTAGTTTACTTTCTCCGTGATGCACTGGAATGATTTGTTTATAAAATTCACTTGATTTCAACATATTATACCAAAACAAACAGTCTGAAGCTACACTAGCAGCTCTGTGAGGCCTTAATGCTCATTGCAAAGTAAACCAAAGACAAACTGAAGTTTTGACCTGATGACGATGCAAGATGAAAAGTCAGGGGAAAATTGACAAAGACCTTGTAAGTCTGCAGCAAATTGTATGGCATTCCATCTAATAGAGATTTCACTCTGAACAACAAATGTTAACCTCATGGTGGTACTAAATGAAAAGTCGGGGATCACCTAAATGATTTCCTCCTCGGGGGTTGTTGAGACATTCCTCTAAAAAACAAATTGAATTCAGTTCAGTTTTATATGTATTGCCCAATGTCACAAATATCCCTTAGAGGGCTTTATAATCTGAACAGAATATGTCCTTTACCCTCGCATCGAATAAGGAAAAACTCAATCCCCCCCCAAAAAAAGCTGAAAATCCCATAAGAAACCTCAGGGAGAGTAACTGAGGAGGGATCTCTCTTCCAGGATGGGCAGAACTTCAATAGATGTCGTGT
Organism: Cebidichthys violaceus; assembly: GCF_023349555.1. NCBI lineage: Eukaryota > Metazoa > Chordata > Actinopteri > Perciformes > Stichaeidae > Cebidichthys > Cebidichthys violaceus. The sequence continues at coordinate 15,565,828 of NW_027176483.1, forward strand.
GAACAGAATGAACAACGTAGTGAAGTTACAACATATGACAGAAATCATACATGTAATGAAAGCATTAACAGCAGTAGTAGCACCAATAATATCAGATATAATAATAGAAACATTATTACTACTAATAATAACAGCAGCAGTGGATATAATAGAATGATGATGATAATAAAAGCTTTAATAATAGCATCTTATATTATTGAGACATTTCAGTCTGGACCGAAGTGGTGGACTGACCACTTAACCGCCTGCCCGACCAAAAGACATCGCCATCCACAACTGCTAGCACTGCTAAAAATAAATCATAATAGTCACATACAATGCTGTATCTCTGTAGAAGAACAATATAAATCCTCACCAGGGTGCTCTTTTGTGTATGGGACAGCTTGGTGGCCACAAAGTACTGTACAGGAGCTAACACAGCGATGACGGTCGCTCCAATCAAGGCACTGATTCCCAAGAGGTAGTAGAGCAGAATCACTCCCACAACAATCTGAGAGAAGAAAGAACATATAATTCAACCTTTAATTGATTAATAAGAAAACTTATTATCACATTGCACCACTTTGTGAGAAGCATAATATCATACACGCAAGAATATGTCAAGCAAGTGACATACAGTTTAAAAAAACATTTTTGATAACAACAGCCTTTGTAGAGACATCATTATTTAACTGGATGTATACAATGTGCATGTTTACAAGTGAAGGAACATGCAAAGCTTCACATCAAAGCTTCACATCTCTATACACAACTAGAGTTAATTTACACAACTCTTTATGCATCAATCAGTAAATTGAACAATGAATAAGAATTCAAAATTAAATATTGATGAAAGCTTTTTTTCATTTTCCACATATAGTATCTCTCGCTCTCTCTCGGTTTACATGATGTTTCCACCTGTCCTTGGCTCCTTTCCAGCCAACCCACTGTCTTTGGCATCACACTGAGCACATGCCGGATTCAGGAATCCCCAGGAGACACAGAACCAGATGGAGATGGATGTGACATTTCACATTCGCACACCCCCTTCTTCATCTGTCACATGATGATGTTTTGCTCACTGGCTCGGCTTACTGGGACAATTGATGGAATTGAGTCCTTTTTTACAGTGGTTGCCTTCTGTACGAGTCTGTAACCATGGCAATGCAAATGGTAATGTTCAGTTGTGAAGCACCAACCCCCACACGGTTTCTGTCAGCTTCTCACATGAATCCCACCTGATTTAACTGTGAGATGTAAAAAGCGTCACGCTGCTTAAGGTATCACACAGTGTTATTATTGCCTCGTTTTTGCCGCTTTGCTGTATATATAAAGTTATCATTATTATCATCATTGCCTCTAATTCAACAGACCACTGGGATATTAAACAAATAGAAATAAATTTGAGCAAAAGAGTTGGTGACTAATTCCAGGAATCTGGTATTGTGCATGCTGGCTCACTGGCGTGGCTTACTGGGACAATTGATGGAATTGAGCCATTGAAAACAAAATCTGTTTGTTGGTCAAATCGTCTGCAGTGACAAATACATTTCTTTTATGGGTTCCAAATCAGCAGATCACATTTGATAAATTATGCCAACATTGAATTTCAATGTATTACGTTTTGTATACTATGAATAATATGAATAACATGCAACTGATTGTGTTTGTAAGTCTAAATCATCCACATGTCCCTCTCTAAATGACAATGAAATGAAATGATTGTGTTCTTTAAAGTCTTGTGGTCATCGGTATTTAAAAGACGTCAAATCCTCGTATATTCTCAGTCATCTTTGCCACAGCTATGATTGTTGTGACAGCTATTTATGGTTTCCCAGAGCTTTGATTTCCCTGCACCTCCCCTGGCATGGAGTGTCAATAAATCAACACGCGGCAGCAGCGGGTAAATACAAATGTAACAATTTGTGTAACTGTATTTCTGTTTCTATTTTTTTCCATTTGTATAAAATGAGAGAGGCCAGAGGGAAAAAAGAAACAGCAGGTAAATATGACAAGAAAATATCTTGAATAGAATGGTAACCAAATAGTTGCTGAAATTGTATTTTTATGATTTACCATTATGTTTGTATCCAACTCTACTTTCTCCTGAGGACTTAATAGTATATGAATAACAACATTGATTATACAGTACTGGGTCCTGACTTACACAATCCATTTATAGCACAGCATTACAAAGAATGAAGTGGAATTGACTGCTCACATTCACAATGAATCTTTTCTAACTCCCATAGGGGCTATAACACCTGACGCTCCTCTCAGACTTCACATCTCTGTATACAATCCTTTATTTCCCACATGATTGTAAAGAGAGCTTTGCCCTACATCAGCCTGATGAGAAAAGACAACGCACGGCATGATGAAGAAATGTAGTGTGGCAAACACAATTTAAACGTTAACACAAATACAACAGTGCAATAATACACAATAAACAACGAAAGAGAAATGCAATAACGGACAGGCAGCTTAATGGCAAAAATTAAAATTACACAATGTATTGTGACGCAATGTACAACTTGATTCATAGTTGTGTGTTAAGGGATTGTGGAGTAGCTGTGGACCTTACGAATGTAGCAAGTAAGAAGTTATTACTTAATAAAGTAGAAAAACATGTTTCCTACCTGTACTGGCATGGCCCACAAGTTAGGACAGAGGAAGAAGAACCACATGAGCTGGTTGGTATCAATGGCAACCAGGTTACAGATCTGAGCAACAGTTAACTCGCCCATGGACATGTTGGAGGTGCACAGCCGCGTGATCTTGTTGTAGATTTTTGTCTGGGGAGAAGACAACCGCATTCACATCCATGTGGACAAACAGTAGAACCTCCATAATCTGTCATATGTTACATGGAATACTTCCTGTACCTGTATGGCCCCGCGCAGGTTGATGCCTGTTTCAATGGCCACATAGTAGGAGGCCTGGAGAAAGGTCCTCTGCAGGAGCAGGGCAATGAAGAGCAGCACAGCCAGCACATATGCATTCTCTAGAAACTCCCTGGAGGATATGAAATAGATTCCCAGCAACCTCATCTGGAAACACGGACAGGTAGAGAGAGGGGGAGATAGACATATCGACCAGTTTAGACAGGCATGGGCCTCAACAAGGTCAATCACACAAGCTGATCTGTACAGGATTGGATTCAGCTCTGTCAGTGATGACTTTCAACTAATATTGTTCCTGCTAGTCGCTTCAAAAGTCGAGGGTTACCATATCTATTTAAAATGTATCATTTCGATTTCACAGCAGGCTACAACGTTGCATATGACACTCCATCAAAATGAAATGAAGAGGAGCCGTCAGAGTGTATCGCACAGCAGATACAGTATGTGTGGTTTGAGATGGAAACCAAATAAGAGTCCGGCTCAGCTACCAGAGATGGATACGGCATCTCCCTCAAAGACAAATTAATTCTGCATCAGGTAGAGAGCATTCACTGAGGAGGAACTACAAATTATTGATTAGAAATGTGGCTCCACTCCACATCCAATCATCCTTGACATTTATCTGCCTTCTTTCTCATCTCACTGCCAATAACACATTTCTGACCTATATAAGTCCCAGAAACGCTGTCCTGCTACAGTCATTGGCTCTATGTCACTATTTCACAAACAAGCCTATTTTCAGTCCTCTCTCCAAAATGACACACAGTCGAGAGGATTTACTTTGAGTGCATGGCAATTTTTTGTAACCATTTCAAATTAACTTTTGATATTCCACTGGCTTGTTTTGGAGGTCACTTTCAAACTAATAATCGAAGAGTTGTTCTTACAGAAGGATGCCTGAGTGTAATTTAAGAAACCGAGACAGCTCCACCAGCAATAGGTCTCATTAATATTTAATGAGAATTAAATTAATAGAGAACAGGTGGGAGAGAGGGCATCATCAAACTGTAACAGTGACCTTTAAGAAGTAAAAGGAAGCCTTGTGATGTGTCTGTCATGTCTGCTGATGCTGTGTTTGTCTGTTTCTGAGTTCTTAAGCTCTTAATATATTATAACTAAGGATCACTTTTTCCCAAACTGTGCTGCTCATTTATTAAGTATGTAATGTTAGTTAACAATACGTTTTTTAATGGAGATGTAAAAAAAAAAAAAACAGCAGCAGAGGAGAACATTTTTTAACTGACATTCGTTGAAAGAGAATGAAACAAAGATGAAACCAGGTTGTTGCATTTTCTGACAAACAAAAACTGAACAAAAATAATTTGTGCAATGATCGTGTAAAAATTCTGGGTGTAATTTGGCAGCACACACATGTACAAAAAAAATGTACATTTTACCTCTCTATCACACTCAAAGTTAACTTATTAGCTCTGGAGCTTATGACCGTATCCCGCAGCCTTCTTCAGGGAACGGACCATATTACGCATTTTATCACAAATCACAAGTTTCATTAGGTTAGGTTAGGTTAGGTTGCGTTACTATTGTGTGCATGGCAGTATGGTTGACACCTCACCGGCTGCTGAATGGTGCGGTTGTCCTTGCTGATGTGGTGGACGATGCCGGAGATGCAGAGAGGGCCGGCGAAGCCCAGCAAGTCGGCCAGGAAGCGGAATGTGATGCTGAGAATGAGAGGTCTGCCGTATGCTTTCCTCAAGGCCTGCCAGATCATCTTTGGGCCCTGGGGAGTTGTGCTCTGAGGCCTCTGAGGGAAGATAAAAAGAAAGGGGGTCAGAGTAGGAAATATATCAGCATGCTAAGTAAATATGATTAGGGAAATGAACAGCATTCAGAGAATGTCATTAGCTGAATACAGCTTATCGGCAGTAACAGGATAACAATTCTGTCTACATTACTTTAAAGGATTTGGATTATTAAAATCAAAATCCCACATATAAATCACCATCTATCAGAACATCCATGTTGTTTCATCAGTGCAAATTGGTTTGTTATTTCTTTGCACCAAACAATATACACAGCCATTTCTCTGTGGAGCTGTGCTGGTAGCACAACAAGAGAAAAAGCAGCAAGGTTAGACAATACAGCCTGCTAGAAAGTTATTGCTTGAACATAAAAGCTGACACCATTAACTCAAGAGTCGCTCCCCCACTGCAACAGAAACCTGGAAAAATTAGGTCAAATTCGGGGCTCCCATACTGCACGGTGCTGCTACATCATGGGATGTGATGATTAATGGTGATTTTCACAGTGGAGCTCAGCCAGTCATGTTGAACTGCTCTTAAACTGATGATGCTAGAAAACCCTGACAGTGATGCAGAGGATGAGAATTAAACAGCAGGTCAAAACAGGCAGAGGGTTTTCAAAAGAAAATCCTACATCATTAAAAATCAAATTGAATAGATTTTTTGAAAGCAGACTGGAAGAGCTTCTGATCTTAATTAGTATAGATTTATAAGGTTAACAATATATTAACTTCCCAACAAGACAACATCTTGGTTCAGTTAGTTAGCAATAATCAGAGGAAAACATCTGGACTGTCACGGTGCAGTAAACACTCCCAGAACATTTTGTGTGTGTTTGTGTGCATCTCTGCAAGCTTGACATATTCATTCACATAACTGTGAAAACAGACGTGACTGATAACATGTGTCTCTATCTTTCCATATTCATGAATCTCAGCCTTCACACAGACCCTGTGTCACTGTGCACGTCACACACACAAATAAACACTCACACATCCTTTCTTTCTACCTTGGGTTCAAAGGAGAAGGAAGGAGGACGTTTCTTCTCACACATGCAGAGTGATTCTAGCTTCCCATGAAGCGCAGTGCTTTCAGCTCACAGGGGTCGAGATGTCGCCTCGTTCACAGTAGAATGGGAATGATCCGCCGCCTCTGGGTTCTCCTCTAAATGCCCCACCCCCACCACCTCTCCACTGGGATCTCTCAATCTCTCTCATCCTTTGCTTCTAACGGAGTAAAGGGGGTTGTGTTCACATCGGACGCATATGCAGCAGTGACGAATCTCTGTGACCTTCTAAACACTGGAAAACAATGACCTGTACAGGAGGCCCCTCACCTCTGACCGCTGACACTTGCGCAAAAAGTGAGAAAGAGAGGAAAGAAGGAGAAATGATATGTAACGCAAAAGAAAGGAGGAAGTGAAAATGTGTCAATATTTCAATTTATAGGAGGAAGTGCTGTTTGATTTTCAAAATGCCAGCTATTACATTTTGGAACAACACTCTTCATTTATAAGTTGGTTGCATATGAGGATAAACTCAGTGAACAAAACCGTTTAAGCCTTTTTCAGTGTGTTGCATTGCACCATTTTTGTCGAAAGTGACTTTGTTCCATGTCATCAAACCAGCAAATCCTTGTTGTTGTATTGAACAGCATTCATCCACCCACCCACTTTCTATACCAGCTTAAAGTCATAGGGTGCACAAGTATTCCAGCATGCAATGGATGAGAGCCAACGGTACTCCGAAGAAAAGAGAGTCTAGCACATGTTACAGTTTACTAAATCTGCATGTCTTTTGACTACAAGACGAAACCCACAAAGTTGCATGGACAAGATAACAACTATTACACTGAAAAACCCCAAGCCGGTATCTAATATTCTGTCTAATATGCTGTCTAAAGGTAGACAGCGGAAGAACCACATTCAATTTTGTGATGTGAAACTGTATTTTTCAAAATAAAAGAAGAAAGAATAAGCTTGAGAATAAGCTTGAGCCTGTGTGCATGTTTAAAGGCAGAGTGACGTTTCAGTGTTTATACTGTTGACTAATCATCTCTGTGACGTGAATATAGTTTGATGGTCCCAGATCAGCCAGGGATGAGTCATCACAGGACAGAGATCAACGTCTTTAATGAGAACAGCTGTATTAAAAAAAAAGAAACCCGATATCTTGTAGGATTCCCAGATCCCTTCATGCATGCATGACTAACAGACAGCAATTCAACATAACAAATACAAGATTTATTAAGACAGTAAACTAACAAATGTGCTCAAAGTGGGTCCATAAAGAGACAAAAAAGCTGCACTCTAAGCTCTTACATAAATAATTACATCCGTATTCGTGACTGTGGGAGATCCAAGTTGATTCCTTGATGAATCACCACATTCAGAAAGATATAGCAGTTTTCTCCTATTTTGTGATCTGGTTTGCCAATTATGTTTGCTTAAAATAAGACAATAACCTTTCAAATGCAGACATTTGCTGTGTTATTTGCGTAAAAATACCATTTCACTTCTGACAAAAGCCAGAAGTCATGGGGGAAACAGCCTAACATTATCACTCACTTTTTTCAGATTTCCTTCCCAAAATATCTTCTGTTACTTTCAATTGCCATCTGCACCAGTGCTTGATACATCCGTGTTTATTTATTCAGCACCAATGACGCAAGAAGTGATGCTTTTGATTTCCACTACATCAGTTTCAAGACTTCAGATCTAAAATCAAACACATCTCCCACAAAATTCTGCAGAAAATGTCAAATATTGGGAACTATTTCAGAAAAAAGAGCGTCCCTCCAATCTCTTTGAAAATGCACATGGTAGAAAATGGCACAGCATTAACTCATGTAACATTTACTTACGTGATACTCCAACGGTCAATGGGCCGAGTTGATTCCAGCACTAGGCGGCAATCCCATGTTTTCCACAAAGGAGTAAAGATTAACAACACTGAACCAGTCAGTCGGTGCACTAACCTTCTGGTCTTCGAAGGCCTTCCGTAGCTTTATGTAGTTGGTGAGGGCTCTCATGGCGATGGGCAGTTTGCCGATGACTTTGAGGTCAATGGGTCGTCTGTGAGCGGCGGTAATGAAGGTGTTCATCCACCAGTAGGTGGCTTTGGACAACAGGTTGACGAAGGGTTGCAGGAAACGAACACCCAGGTCCTGGAGGTCCTCGGGGGGCTTCACCTCTGTGGGGTCGGAGTAGCACATGTAGCGCTGTGATAACAAGGAGAGAAAGACAAGTTTGATTTATTATTGGACTATCGAGGGTGAATATAAAAACATGCAGCTGCTGATTAGACATTGATTAGATAATAATGATAATTTCCTCAATACTCTACATATTAGAGTTACAACACAACAGATATGACAGTTTAAAACACTCTTAAAACATTTTCATCTGTTCTACTTTCGCAACCGTTAGACTGAACTGAATAAAAGAAATAGAAAATAATAGAAGTGATGCACTAAAAGGTAGCCTCACAATATAATATGAAAACAGTGAAACAGAGTCAAAGCATGTTTTTAAGCTTTATGGAAACTAGGTCAGTGACTGGCAGATGAAATACAGAATCCAAACACTGGTTACTATTTATAAACACAAACACAAATCACATTATTTCATTATACTGCAGGTTTCATAATATTCTGTTTTCATGATGTTGTTTTATCAGTCAAGACAAGAATAATATTCACCAACTGTGTTTTGCAAATTCATGTCTTGTTAGATATTAATTAGTTGAATTTGATTCAACAATCGGAAGGATTGGAGTGGGGTGACCGTGGCTAAGTGGAGAGCAGGGCTGTCTTTCAATCAGAGGGTCAGAGATTCGATCCCCGGCTCCTGCTCCACTAGTCTCATGTCAATGTGTCCTTGAGCAAGACACTTAACCCCAAAAATTGCTCCTGTAGCTGTGCCTACGGTATATAGATAGATACTGAATTGTAAGTTGCTTTGGATAAAAGTGTCTGCTAAATGACTGTAATAATGTAATGAAGGACTAGCAGTTTTTGGTGATGGAAGCCAATCAAACAGTCAAAAAAAGGATTATTGAAAATGTGATGATTGAAAATCACTTAATAATCAGTCAGAAACATTTAATCATAAAAATGTAAATAGAAAGCAAAAACATATTTTTTACTGTACAACTGAATTCCTATAAAAGAGCTTATTTAAAACATACTGACAAATGCGGCTAAAACACAGCTATGATCCAGAAAGATACTACAACAAATGGATAATGCTGAGAGTGTGCTTCAACAGACTGAGTGCAGAGCATGATGGGAGAATCCCTTTCTTTGTTCTCTGTTCACACCAGGGAGTCCGATTCAATAAGAGATCTGTGCTTAGTGCAGAGGTTAACAGACACAAACACACTCTAAAATGTCCAGAGGAAAATGTGTGCACCAGTTTGACATTTTCTTCATTGTGTTCAAAAAGGGTTGGATGACTGAAAATGTCAAAAAGCGATGACCATAATCGACTTGTTGTGCAATGCATACAATACAGCCAGACAAATGATAAATGACTCACAAGAAGTTCATGAACATACAGATCCAGTTTAGTGTGGCACCAGACTAGAACATCTTTAATTAAACCTCATACTAGTCAGATGGCAGCGGCTCTTATTGTCGGTTTCATTAAGCTGAAAGGATCTGGCCTTAAACTATAATCTCGATTGTTTCATTTGTCCTTGCTTTGATGATGATTCTAGGTGTGTTTTATTTTTGTTGCGTTTTTCATGAGAAGTTTGTGCTTTTGTTCCTCTAAAAATGTTTTTAGCCATGCCAGCAGCACAGCTTTAGGAATGGCAATGTCCGGCTGTTGGTCAGCCAGTCGGTTCACCACTTTGATTCATCTGAAATATCTCAACAATTTGATGGATTACAGTGGAATTTTGTATAGACATTTATGGCCCTCACAGGATGAAGCCAAATGACTTTAGTGATCCACTGACCTTTCATCCGGCACCACCATGAAGTTTAGTTTTTCAAAAACAAACAGGCAGCATCATTGCATCTAAACTATTTTCATCCCAACCTAGACAGCTTTACTGATCAATGACCACTGGAGTCAGTGAATGGAGCTAAAAATAGGCCACAATCCGCTGGCTACATACATACAAGACATCACACACAGACTTACCCTTCCCATGATCACATTGATCTCCACAGCTAGTAGGAGTCCATACAGCAGCACCAGCAGTCCGGTGATGCAGAAGCGTAGCTGCCTGGGGCCGATGCCGTGCTCAGTGTACTTGGCAAACTTGATAGTCTTCATGATGAAGGCCAGCACCCAGTAAATCAGCAGGGCTGAGGAGATTTAGCAGGGATCAGAAAAAGACAGCAAATCACTGGGCGAGCCAAAATGACCGGTTATATTAGAGCGGGAGTTGTGTTTTGTTTGTTGTTTGTCTGAAACTAGATTTGTTGGATTTGTAGAAAAAAGCAATATGTAGGTGTGCTTTGTCAACCTAGTCACATTATATGACTAGTCCAAAAAAAATAAATAAATAAATAAATAAATAAATATATATATATATATATATATATATATATATATATATATATATATATATATATATATATATATATATATATAGCCATGGCTCAATGTTTTCTACTTCTTTCGTCCACCCTGGTCTTCTGCGTTTCCTCCTCTCGGCAAATGCCAACAGCAACACATCACCAATGTGTGTTTAAGAGCTGCAAGATCAACATCTTTCATCCACTAAATAGCAAGTCAGTCAATTGTCTTTACTCCATGAAGATCTTTGATCTTTGATAAGGGAGATTCATTTCTGTTCATGCAATGGTGAACCCAGCACTGCTCCACCACTTTCCTTAAGAGACTGACTGCGATATAGAGATTGAAAAGTCGAAGGTGGCTGATCGACTTGATGAGAGTGGCTAGTAAGGTATTGTGAGCTGAACACTGAAGTTAATGGTGCATGAGGAGGAGAAGAACAGTCGAAGAGAAGCACACAGAGTGATCATTATAGAAGCAAAAGATGGGACCAAAACTAATGGACTAAGGTGAAGAGTAATATTGACATGAAATAAAGTTAATTGATGTATTTCAAATGGGTGACATGCTGATCAATGAAGAGATATATCACTCGTTGACAGCTGACCAAGAATACAGTGTATGTCTTACTGTATCTCTTGTTTAACATTAAAATAACTATGTTGTTGCTATGGGGATATCGTATTATGGTGAATTAATTATCACAGGTCGTAAAGGGAAATGAAAATAATAACAAGAAAAAATATATTCTTGTTAAAAACACAGAAAACTGTAAATCTTTCACCAAAGTAAATTGAAGTATGAAAAGGGATAATTAATAACTACCAGAACAATTAGACTAGATGATATTGTCCTCATTCATTTCCCAGTCCTATCTGAATGTAATGACCTATTCATCAGTAAATGGTTGCACTGACTCAGTTTATAATTATATCATCTTGAAGAGCTCGTGCAGTTTGAATCTGCTGTTGTTCTGACACCAAGAAGTAAACAACATAAAAAGGGTCAGTTTGATATTATTTGAGAACAGAGAAAAGGTTTACTGTGCTCAGTAAACCTTTCCTCTGTAATTTAAGGCAGATGAGAAAGAAAACAAAGGATAGCTGAATTTAAGAATACTGTACCTAATAGTAGTTTGGGGAAGTTGGAGGTCTCGATGTTATGATAGTAGATAATAGAGGTGATACCAGCCATGAAGGCCAGACCTGCAGGCATGTACAAGTGAAGATGGGGGGATTCGCTGAACCTGCAAATGAAAACCAGATAGAGGAAGAAAAAGCACAAAATGATTTTCACTAATGTGAAAGGCTGTCAGCACAGCACAGGCGCAGAAAAGCCTGGTGAAGAGTTGAGCAGAGCTCTTCTATTCACTTCAGCAACAATCACTGTAGTTACCTGCCTCCAGTCTGCAGAAAAACTGTTGCTGAGTTTGTGAGTTTGAGGTGAGTAAATTAGTAAATAATAATAATAATTGGAATAATTATTGCTAAAAGCGAATAGCCACATCATCAGAGCCGAATGTTCATGACAAAAACATCACTTACACTTGCAGGTTAGAATGGTTATTTAGAAAAATTTGTCAAACATACCCATCGGAGACAATGCCCTCTGCAATCTCACAGACGAGGATGAAGAGCAGGACAAAGGTGAGGAGCCAGCGCAGGTTGTGACCAGGAAAGTGAAGCCAGGTGCTGTGGTGGATGTGGACCTTTGAACTCTGGCTGCCCCAGCCTCAAACACGAGACAGCAAATAAAGTGTCACTTTAAATACACAGCCAGAGACAGAGAAATAAAAGACGGACACCAGCAGACAGTCAGAAAATGTAAAGATAGATTAAAATGACAAAAGTTGTTTTTTCTTAGCTGTATATGTGCACTCAATAACAGTCTTTAAATAGTGCTTTATACTCCCAGTGGAACCTTGAACATCATGAGCTGCATAACAAAGTGTTCTCATACTAACAGCGAAGCTGAATGAAAAGTACACTAAAAGGAAAGGTCTGCTGGGGGTAATGACTACCAGTTAAGTTTTCAGAGTTCAGGAAACTTGTATTATTATCACATTCAGTACATCGTTCGATGTTTGGCACATAAGAAAGTTAGAGTTGCCAGATGGCTGCTGGCCTAAAACCCTAAAGTAAATTACTGTAGCTGTACTTTATTACTGTACTTTATTACTGTAGCTTGTGTCTCCAGCTTCTTTGTCCTTAGTCATTAACTTGATGATGTTTGTCTCAACTGAGACTACAATATAACAATGATTCAGTCATCAAAGTGCAATTCATTAATGCGAGTCACTGCTGTCCTAAAACACATCTCTGATGACCAGATTATGTTAATGAGTCCTCTGTTGTTGGCACCTTAGCTGTTGGACTGTTTATCTCTCTGAGAAGTGTTGGCACAAGCTAGCACTCACAAATACAAACACGCACACGCACACACACACACACACACACACACACACACGCACACGCACACGCACACACACACACACACACACACACACACACACACACACACACACACAGCATTCCAATGTTGTGCTTTACATCAGGGACATTTTCTAAGATATAAAACAAAATCTCTTTAAGTAATTATGTTTTTGATTATAATTTACATGGACTTATTCATATGCGATTAGTCGATCAACAGAAAAATAAATCATCAACTATGTTGATAATCAACTGTTTCAGTTGTTTCTCTCTCTCTCTCTCTCTGAGGTATAATAATCCTCCTCTGTGAAGGCTGGTCTTATAAAGGTGTTGGGGTGCAATTATATCCACAGCATTCCCTGACTTTGGTAACTTTGAGGTGACTGTAACTGATGAGTCAGCACTCTAAAGAGCAACACACTACAGTACAAATAGCTGCAGGGCAGAACGCAGCGCAGAATACAGTTTTTAAAGGTGGACAGAAACCCCCAAGGCTTTTCTTTGATGACAAAGTTGTTAGTGATAGCCGTATTGCTCAAGGTGACAGGGCAGAGCGATAAATCACTGCAGCTATCAGTTCCAAGACAGGTTCTCTTGGGGACAACAGACTCACAGGCCTATTAGTGGCTGTTTTTGCCTCTCCGCCTTTGGTCGGCTAATTAGCATAATTCTGTTGTTGTTGTTTTTTTCTCCTGTTAAAGAAGGAACATGTTTTTAAAAATGAGAAACCAAACATTCATGGGGGCAACTTCAACTGATTTTTTTTTTTTAAAAAGACTAATAGTTTACAGCCATACTAGCAGACAATGCTAACATGCTGACAGTTAGCAGGTGCATGATGTTTACCATGTTCACCATCTTAGCTTTGTGTGTAAGCATGCTAACATTTGCTATATAATGATGGGGAAGTCATTAGTTTAGCAGATCTTTGGTATTCGCTACTGCTGGCTGGCTGAGGGCTACCAAACTGAATTTTGTTGTATTGCTACAATGGCAATAAAAACCTCTTTATCTTTATCTTTGTAAAATTTACATTTTAATTGATGACAGCATGAAAAGTAAAGGAATCTCCAAATTTGTCACAATTTAGGCTGATGAAAATATGAATGTTAAAAGACTTCTAAAAAAAAAAAAAAGAGTTCTAATAATGGTGACAGAAACGACACTGAAAGCTGAAGTATCAGAGAATACCTTACTACAAAAACATATAAACATGAAAATAAACACAAATTTAGAAATGTGATAATATATGGAAGCATGTATGCATGCAGCACAAAGACACATTGGAATGAACTGGGAGTGTAATGTGTCACTGAGGAAGACATTGTCTCTGTGTGTTAGATATAATCCGATAGGTTGCATATCCAGTGAACAACAGGAACACAGAGCCAAACCAGTTGTTTGAAGCGTCAATATTTTGTCACATAGTGGACACAGACACACTGACATGAGAAGGAAGACTATCAAGCCGGTGCATGTGGGACTGTGTGCGGCGACGCAGAGCTGTTACACACCAATAATGACACTAATAGAATGGTCAGGAGCAAAGGAGGTGTAACCTAATGCCAGCATTATGGCATCTGCTTCGTCTGTGCATTCATCAGGGGAGTCACATTTGCTTGCAGCTCAAGAAATATGTCCTTACCTCCTTCTACCATAGAGAGACTTGTATTTCTGACCTTGGCTATGGGACAGCCAACACCCAGAGAGGGTGTTTTAACTCAGGGAATGAAAGTGTGTGAAAAGTGTTTCATTAGACTTTACACAAAAATAAGCACTTGATAGTTCACTCATCACATGTAAAAGTGAGCTAAGTGATAGAGCAAGAACTGAGAGAGACATATAGAGAGCATGTTGAAGCTCATCAATCTTTGTGTCATCTATGTGTGTGTGTGTGTGTGTGTGTGTGTGTGTGTGTGTATGTGTGTATGTGTGTGTGTGTGTGTGTGAGAGAGAGAGAGAGAGAGAGAGTGTGCTGGGTGTGTGTGGTCTGTGCAGGGGGAGGTGATGTGAAAAGCTGAGGATCTCACCTCCCAGCGACACTCACCGATGAAGAGGATGGGGAAGGTGATGAAGAGGAGGAAGACATGTGGCACCACATTGAGGGCATCCAGGAAACAGCCGTTATTCAGAACCCCCCTGTCCACGTTATAAGCCGCCGAGTTATTCTCGTTCCCACAGAACGCCAAGGACATGGTGGAACCGGGACTCTGCTGGGAACCGGCCCGAGGAAGAGGAGGAGGAGGAGGAGGAGGAGGAGGAGGAGGAGGAAGGGAGGACCAGAGACAGCGGAGAGACAGAGATTTTAAATAAAGACTCTCAGAGCATGACGTCCTTTCAAAGGGAACACTGTTGGCTTCCTCAGCAGATAATTCCCAAAGTGACCTCCTTCCTGCTCCCTCTTAAATGCAGCTCCCAAATATCGGCTCCGATGAAAGAGAGGAGACAGAAGGAGAGACGGAAGGAGGGAGATGAGGGTCAGAAGGAGTCACAGTTTAGTGCAGCAGCAGCAGCTCTCTCTCCTTTTCCGCAGACTAAGCTGCTTTCCCGGCCATGCTGGTAAGAAACATCTGCATCCCGTCTGCCTGCAGTCTTCGGACATCCTCTAAAACTGAAGCTTGACGCTGCAAAGCTCCACTAGAATGCATTCAGACATGCACACACACACACGCACGCACACCCAGCGAGAGCAGCGGTGGCATTCTGCAGTGCACCTGCTATTCTTGTCTCTATGCAAACCAGAGCTCAAAGTCGACCTTGGAAGACAAGAGCAGAGGGGGGAAGACTGTGCAGGCGAGCTGGAGGACTGAGCTACAGAGCCACTGAAGGTAGGGGGGAGCCGTGAATGATGAAGAGGAAGAGAGAGAGAGAGAGAGAGAGAGAGAGAGAGAGAGAGAGAGAGAGGAGCAAGGAGAGGGGTACAGCTGCTGTGTGAGCAGTCCAATCGTTGTACATGAGGTACGTGTGAAGCATGAGCAAGCGCTCTAATCTAAATCCCAACACCACGTTTTAAGTGATTACATAACTCTACCCCTCAGTCATTTATTACTTTAGTTCACATTATATCTTCAAGAGCACTAAACAAGAAAGGGCACAGCCATGACTAAATACATATGCCACATACATAAAAAATTTTAATTAATGAATTCCTGGGACGGATGCATTGTGCGTCCAGTCCTGCAGGAAGAGATCTCGCTGCAGCCAATGGCTGCTGACCTGCTCAGAGGGATCAGCAAAAAGCCACATGGGATCAGATTGTGATAATCCATTATATCCACGGGGACAGACTAATGGCCATTTCTTACTGGTTAAAGTGATTTATGTTTTCACACCATGGCAACCTTCACATAACAACAGGAAGATAAGCTTGAATGTAATGAGCAGTTTACATGAGTGTTTACACACAAAGATATGTGCTGAGGTACATTCAGGTCACCAATAAAAGGTAATGTAGTTCTTAAGTTGCTATCTTGTTGTGCCTGCAGTACCATTAACTAGATGGAGACCCAGATTCATAAAAGCAATACAAGAATTAAAAAAATGTGTGCTCTTGATGGGGACCCACTGGAAAGAGAAGTTTAGTTTTTTTGTCAACCATTTAAATGTCTGACTTCATTCTGCATTAGATGTAGTTGTCCATTAAATGTCCCTGAAAGACAAACTGCTTTCATAGTTCTTGACATATAATGTGAAGCAGCATATCTACTGCATTTTTTCCTCAAAATGATGACTGGGGATACTTTTTACTTTTCCATTACCGTGCACTGTAATTCTAGTAGCATTGAAGATATAAAGCACAGCATAAATGCATGTGGTGATCGCTTTATATTTAATCTAGGCAGAATGAAAAGGTGTCGATAGAATGGCTGCAATAGTGGCAAATCTGAAATGATCTTCATGTTTGGAAAAATGCTAATTTAAATGCTGGTTTGTTGGTGTGAATGTTGCCAAATGTCTTTGCAAGCTGTTCTCGATGGAGTTTGCAAACCTGCAGACAGTATAAAATAGAAATCTGACTGTTCTGAGTGAAAAGAAAAGAAAATATGCAGTTCTGATATACATTGACGGACAATTAAGTCAAGGAGAGGGGTATTTTCACAAACAACTGTTATTTGTTAATTGAAATGGCACAGCATAGCACAGACTAGATGGCATGTCAGCAGGAGTTTCACCAACTAAATGAGAATTGATTTAATCTTGGAATTGATATGTCAGCATCGATGCCTCAATTAAAGATACGAGTTTTTATCATGCACTGTGTCTGTATTATTATCCTTTTTTTTTTTACAGCTGGGAAAACTGGCTGAGCTACAGTTCTGTGGTGGCCTACATCAGAGATAAGAACTCTCCATCACTAGATTGCCTGGGGAGAGCTGAAGCTTCAGTGTGTGTAGAAAGTACAAGAATTAGTAGAAGAGCAGCGGCCATTCAGATACCCTCAGAGAGAAAATAAAAAGGTTATAGCTGGGGGGCTGACAGCAAAGATAAAAAACAATGCATTCCTAAAATAATTAAATATCAGAACAGCCCCAAATATTAACTCTGCCATTGTCTTTGTTACAGAACCACGATACAGACAGATACCAACTAAATATAACATGCTATATGTGTTATGCTCTGTGATGCTTGTATCTAAAGTGGGGGTAAGAGGTGAATGATGAACCATGCTTTGATCTATATTTCTATCTTGTAGGTCCCTCTAGCTCACTCAAATTTGAAGAATGACAGAAAAAGATGGAGGGGGGGGTTGTCCTCCAACTCATCTTTTAGAAAATGTTCTCCATCTGGATGTGACAAGTGTGAACCACACTGTAACAGCCCAGCCACAAAAACCAACACATCCAGTATTTCACACTCTCCCATATTTCGCCTCTAGTAATGAATACATCCCAGTATGGGATGATGTGTTATTCCCTTACAGCAAACACATGGATTCTTCAACTAACTGTGATGACTAACACAGTATGATAAGCTGGCCCTTCTGTAAAATGATGGATGCAATGTAAACACGGAGGTCCCATTGGCCTATGTGTAATTGAGAAATATTTCATGTCAACAATGCAAACACCATTCAATAATATATGCTGTGCATGTGCAATAAATGCTAACAAAGCAGTGCAGCCTGCTATTCAAAGTGTGAGAATCGATCAATGAGACCAGGTAACACAACCACCAGCACTTACCGGTTTATATCGTGAGATCATTGTGTCACTGGCGTTTTTCCCCGACTCACAAAACACTCTGCAATACCGTCACATCCGTCGCTTGGACGTGAAATAAAGAAAACAGGTAAAAAAAAAATTAAAAAATCTCCCAAATTACTGTCTCTCATATGTTCAGAGTGCGGCCGACGTCCTGCTGTCCCACTGTGTGTGTGAGCGTTCAACCGCAGGCGGCGGTTTATTAAGAGTGGAGGCAAGTAGCTGTCCACGGTGCTGAACCCGGGTACCGAGGAGGAGGAAGAGGAGGAGCAGGAGAAGGAAGGAGGCAGATCCTCCACCCAAGGCCACCTTTGGTCTCTGTTATGAACCGTCGACTCGCGGGTTTACAGGAACAGTTGGCGCTCAACCAAACGCGCCACAGCGGTCGATGCGACGCTGAAACTCGCAGCAGACAAGAGTCACGTATGTCATCACGGGAGTGGATGACTGAACGGAGCGCTTATGTAACAGTGAAGTGGGATGCTGCACAGCGATGCAGCACACATACAACGTTACATGGTGTCTCTCTCGGCTTTAGTGGTTTTTATTTTTTATTTTAGATAACCTAAACTGTACATTTACCGCAATCTACTGTTGTAAATTAATTTTAAAATCTTAAGTAAGCCTATCTAATGGTATTCAGCCATATTAAAATCTGAATTATAATCACAGCTGGGATTCCCTCACTCAGTGAGTCGGTTAATGTCCAAGGCGGCACACTATTGCCCCCTATGGACATTTAATTAAAAAATGTATGGGTCCCCACGCCTGAAGTAAATCGATGCAGAGCTGGTGAAATCAGCAAAAAAGGAGAAGGATGAAGGAGAGCACTGTTTACCTCAGGCTCCTTGTAAATGAGTAGCATATTGTTTGACTTTTAAATCAACTCAAAATGGGAAGAATCCATATAACTTAAAACCAAAGTAACTCAGTGCGTCAGTTGTGGACATAGAATCGTGAGTTGGCTTGAAATAGATTATATTAGAATAGACAACACCAACCTGGTAACGTCATGTTGAAAAATTCAAAGTAGAGGGAGCAGAGAACCTGTATGCACAACAGAAAATCAATTCTCTGATCATGAGCAGTCCTTTAATGGGCTTTAAAAATGCAGATTCGAGTGCTGCCATTGATTACAGTTTGCCTGTTTTTATTATTGATATTCTGACAAATGAAACACATGTCTGAAAAAAACAATCAGCATGGCCATGCAAGGTCAATTATATATGGGTTTAACAGAGTGGAGGAAAATTACTGGAGACAACTGAATATTGACTGGATCGTCCTTTAACAAATCAAGACAGTGAGGATGCTTATTAGCTGTATGGTGTCAATATCTTGATACATGAAAAAAAGAGCCTTTAGTAATGCTAAGTAAAAACAAAAGACCATCTTTAGCTCGACAGTGAATCCTGAAGGAATCATCAACTATGAAAAGCTTCTTCATCAGTGTGGTTTTCTTGGCAGGCTGTTGATGAGACTAGAAGAACGTTCTGCAGGTGAAGAAAGAGGAATTAACATGTAAGATAAGAATGACAGTTGCACCAAATAAATGCTGTTAAACCTTCTGTACTTTGTTAACTGGACTGCTTAGAAAGGTTTCATCAGGAAAAGCTTTTCTTATAATGTGCTTGCTTCAATCACTGCACATTAAACACAACAGACCAACACACATGCAGATGGGTTCTAGAAACCCCAAATAATCAGAGTTTAGACAAAGCTAAAATGTTCTTGTCGTTTTTTGGCTGAGACATTGGAACTGTAAAACCAACTTCTTGTTAATCTTTATCATGTCAACTTAAAAAATAACCCTGGTCAAACTCTGGGAACATTTTTACTGTAGCAGAGGAGGAATCCCCCCCCCCCCCCCCCTACAGTACCACTCGGTGTCACTTAATTGTCTATGGATGTCAGAACATGCAACAGTCCTGGGGAACAACATCAATCAGAACAACTGCTGAAGGCTGGCAGGAGTCCTAAGCTGCTTTTATGAGTTGACCATGACCTGACAACGCAGGACAATACCACAGAGGCCACACATGTACACATGTGTTTATAAACGGCTCACTGGGGCAGGATTTGGCAGATATATGGTGGGATGGGTCACTGATTGTATAGTTGTTGTCTATTCACTCGAATAGCATGGCTGTATCGCTGTAGAGCACGTTTCAGCAATAAAGAAACATCGCCCTGAGGCATTCTTCAAATAGAAAACCTGCATACTGTATACATTGTATGCACTCACTGTCACGCTAGCTTTTCTTTGAAATAGCCAAGCTGTGACAGCAGTACATAAATCTGACAGTTTGAAAAAGATGAGGTGAAACAAATACCAAAATACTCTGATAGTTTCTTCTGATTGACAGGGAGACTGTCACATGTACTCAAGAAAAAAATAGAGGGGCCAAACAAAAACAAATGCCACACCAAACATCCCCTCTGCAGTGAAGAGGAAGTATGAAGACTAAGTCGATTACCAAGTTGAGGGTGAGGTAGGAGGAGAGGGAGGGCTAGTGCTGAAGTAGGTAGCCGTGTCTGTACAGTGTTGCACTGCCTTCAAACACCTTTATGTTCACAGTGGGACTGACTGATGCTGACTTAGGGCTGCTTACACGTGCACACATACACACAAGCCACACTGTCATATACTGTAAAATACTGGGCCATTGCCATGTCTTAGATTATGGCCTAAATTATAACAAAAATGTGCATTTGAATAATATACATATGATGCAAAAATGAATTATACAAGGGCAAGAACATAAATAATGATCAGGAATGCTTACACTTCATCTTCATATTGTTTCGGAGGGGAAACAGCAATCACAACATCAATCCAGTCCTAAAGGTAAAAACAACATTTACTTTAATTTTTTACTTGACTGAATCAACAGATTGTGAAAACAACAAGCATAAACATAAATTGAGGTGAAAGTGGTTTAAGTCAAATCAATAAAACACCCTACTGTTGTAGCTACCAGGGGAAACAATAGCTTTCTTTAAATCTGATTCTAATCTGAATCCTACCCCTCCACTGTTCCAGGCCCGACCCAGAGAGTTTTGTCCCTCAGTCAATGTGGCATCAATCAGGATCTTCCCATTGACAGCCATAAGTTCATCCCCGGGTACAACGCCACCTACAAAGACACACATCAGAGATGGCTCACTGTCAAACATGTCTATTCACAACAGTGACACACAGGCAGTGAGTGCCAGAACCAGCTGCAGAGATAAATATAGTCCGAGTGAAGAGACGCTCCCAAACTGGAATCGACTTCAGTAAACAAGTAAACCCTTAACATGTTGTCCCCCACAGTGATGCACTGTTGTAGTGCGAGTAAAGCTTGTATCTTAACTGTATGCACAAAGGTAGGTCAGCAAGCTGGCACATTCATATATAAATGTTTTCACTTAAATCTAATGAGCAATTTTTGCTGTTTTTATGGCTTTAAAGATAATCATTAAGTTAATATCTGAAAATAGAAAATGAACTGACCGTGCTTATCTGCAGCGCCACCTTCATACACTGAAGATATCACCAACTTTCCCAACGGAGAGTCTGCGCCTCCCTCCAGAGCCAGGTCAAGCTGTCCAGTCTTTAGAACAATGAACAAAAGCATCAACACCACCAGCCATGATTTAGAATATCGCACTTTAAATGTGATTAGCGCGATTTTTCTCATCAATAAAGTGAGTTATCTGAAGTGAAGGGAGAAGACGCAGTGCAGTACCTTCTTGATTCTCAGAAGTCTCACATCTCGCCCATCTATCTGGTCCGAGGAGAACTAATAACATAGAAAGGATTGAAGAGGGTAAAAGCACAAAACAACACTGCAGTTGCTCAAAAGGAAGTAAAATAATAAATAGAGGTGCCAACATAAAGAATGTCTTTCAACTCTGAATATATGTGCATGACAATGCTCAGTAAAAAAACAAGAGATGTATAATACCCTTTGGGGGTTATTAACCATATATAACTTATGAGGCGAGAACTGCGGCTCGACAATTGTTCACTTTAGGAAAATGATTAATGTTATAATAAAACAAACTGAAAATATCCCTTATTCACACAAAAGACAATTACAAACAGTCAAATTGACTATATCTGGCTCACTAGCAAGCTACTAGAAGTTAGCTAATTTAGCATCTAGATAAAGCTAGATATTCTGTAATTTGTCTAAATTGCTGTAATGCTAGTTCTAAGGTATCTTTGATATAACATAATTCACAATGGCTGCCATGGAAATCAAACATTTTATTAGATAATATATAATTAGCTATAATGGTTATTTAATCCTAGCAGACACAAAAGGTTTACATTTCTAGTTAGCTGGAGCTAAGACCTGCTAAAAAACACTTTCATTTTAAACTGCCAAATATCTTTTGCGTCGTTGTGCAATGACTATTAGGCATACGATACCATGGAGTGGGGATCAAAATCTTCCTCGTATTTCTGAAATCCCTGAAAGAGAATTAACATGTAGTTCATTAAAACGGATCAATACGTTAATAGGTGGTTAACAAACTAGACAAGAGGAAATATAAAGAAACTAAGAAATCTCAGTAAATGTCAGCTGGTCAGATTTCCTTTGACAACCAGTTTTATAATCAAATTGTAATACCATCCTGTTAAATGAAAACCATGGAGACAAAGTGGCTTTCAAAGCCTCCCACTTTCATTCAATAATGACAAGCATAGTTAACAGGAACACATGCACACACAGAAAATCAGTCCTAATCATTCCTACCAAAGACAGCAGCAATTTCATTTAATGGAAGGAAACAGAACAAAGTACCTCACATTAATCCAGCTACGATGACTCAGAGAGCCATTCCTCTCCTTGAAAAATAAACACATTCATTTAAATCCTCATCTCCTGTTTTGAGGCAAACATAAATAATTAACCCATTCGTTTTTATTTGTTGTGGCTAGAGAAGGCAGTTGAAAGCAGCCCAAACAATCTAACTGATGTCGTATTTGGAATAAATGATACAGTTTATCTAAACTGATGTTCTCTGAAAAAAAGAAAACTTCCTTTCTTCTAGTATTGCACACTGGACCAACCAATGTAAGAAGACAGATTACAACCACATGGAGTAATTGATGTACAAGCCATCTGTTGCCAGATCAAAACCAATAACAGCAGTAAGACTGTGACCTGCATTCCCACACTGTATGTTCACAGCACTATTGTGTGCTCCAAATGAATATAAGTGCACTCATGTATAAGCTACACAACTGGACCTTAAGGCAGTGACGCAGCCTAAAGGGAATACAAAATAAAAGAAGGCGTAAGAGATCCACGAGGAAACCTGATGTGTGAGCATGTGCAGAAAGAATAGGAGCAAAAAATAAATCAATGGAAGTGGTGATTGGCATGGATTACTTGTCGTTTGCTGTTTGATTTAAAAGACGAGTTGAAAGGCACCATCCGTTTCAGCATTTCCGGAGGCTGAAACACAAGAACGGGTATCAGCTTTAGCGAACAAATAAAAACGAAACAAACATCCCTCACTATGATGCTGGAATTGTGTTTGCTTCGCCACAACAACAGTGATGGCTGTGGTTGTGTGCAATCAGCATTGTGTACTATTTTACCTACTGTAACCACATTCAGCAGTGATGTCACGGTGTACCGACACGCCATAGAGTACACTGCTACATCACATGGATGAGAAGTTAAACCATTTGAGGGTGAGTCAACCACGCTATGCTACTCTAGGTATAAGCAAAGAGATATATTTTTAAGTGTTAAACATAAATATCATAAACATGCGATGTTTTGGTCCAATTCACTCAGATAAAAAACTAAGATAAGTATTGTGATGCGACTGAGACCGCCTACTTTATTTTATTATTGTCAACAAATCCCATGAGAAGACCAAATACTAGTGTATTCTCCATGTATTCTCCATACTCCATGTTTGCGGCCGTGACCAACAGGAATCCTATGTTACTATTAGAGCATGCGGTACACCACAGTCCTTGGGAACATAATACGGCACAAAACATTCAGTACCAACTTTCTTTTATGTCAATACTTTCAATTCAATATATGAAATACACCACAGTGTATTGTAATAGTACAGTTGTGTGCTGCAGCAGTGTAGACTACTCGATTGACCATTGTGGTAAAACATATTAGGGGAAAGTGATGATGACTTATGGCAACCCTTCAGCTCCTACAGTCAAGGTGCCTCTCAGCAAGGCATTTCACCTCCAGCTGCAGAGATGCTGCTGAACTGAGGGTAGAAGTGTGTGGTTGTGTTCTCAGGTCTGTTGATGCAAGGCAGAGGGTTACTGCAAAGGGTTTCTCCAAAATAAATGCAGTTTTGAAAAATAAACGATATGCCCAGTTTCATTAGAGCTTTTTGAAAGAAGGGATAGATGGCTTTCCCGTGTGATCTGATAACCACAGATTGGCTTTCCGTGAAACAGCTGGAGAGTCTGGAAGACTCACCGGGACTCAAAAAAGTGATTAATCTCTCACCCAGATGACGGCAAGCTTTGTCAGATGTCTTAATATTTAATGACCCTATTGCATTGAATCAGGATGGATTTATGTAGGGAGCAAATGATGGCAGTGTGGCGTGTTTCATACCAGGCCATCAGAACGGAGTGCAGGTCTGAGTGGATCTGGTCGGTGGGTTTGGGACTGTGGCAGCATGACGGGTTTAGACATGACAGGGGTCATCTGACGCCTCTGGTTGGGGGGACTAGGAGCTAGTTGCTATTGGGAAGGACCATGATTCCATGCAACAGCCGAGTTTATGTTTGGATTAAAACAGTATGTTCATTCAACAAGTCATTTTACAAAAATAGCATCTTGTTTTGGGAGGATTTTTACAAATTTATAAAGTTCATAAAATCGAAATGGGTGTTTGCAAAACTTCAATCAGATTTTTAAAGAAAGACACTCACCAAGGGGGTGCTTGAATTGGAAATACGACTGGCATGGGAGGTTTTTCTCATTACCTGAACCACAGTAAAACAAAATGAATTTCTTAGCCCCCTGGCATAGACAGAGCACTGCAGGCATATCAGTGCAACACACACCCAGACGCACACCCATCTCCTGAGATATCACAGCATGGCTGCGGTTTCAAAAGCATTCAATGCATAACCCATTGGATGAAATGCAAATGTCCTAACAAACGCAAGCACACACTTTTTTTTTTTAAATAAATCAGCTCCTCTCATGAGCAATAACATGCTACTTTCATCACTTCTACACACCATAAAACACTCCACTCACTAGAACAATCCACACAAGCAAACATTTACTAACTGAATCTTTGAATGCCTTTCCCTCAGTGAGAAGTAAATTGTAAATCAACGACATATAATCTCTTCTTCTTATAATTCAGTAATGCTAATACGGTGCACCTCTCTCTCTTCATGCATAAAACAACTCAACACCTATAACAGGACATGCACATAAACCTATTCAATAAAGAGAACCGAGTCCTGCAGCTTTGAAAATGCATTAACTTTATGTGCGCCCTTCATATTTCTTTAAAATGCTAATGAAACTTTTCATAGATGAGAAAAAAAAATCCTTGCCTTCTATCAGTTCAACAAAGCAATCCACACATCACCTCTCTCACACGAGAATCTCTAACCTTTGGACTAGAGGGGTAGGACATTTCACTGGTGTTGGACGAGTAAATCCCTCCTCTTGGCAGATAGCCACCTGTCTCCCACTCGCTCCTGTGCTCTGGAGGACTGGGAGGGTGTTGGAGGTGATGGTGATGATGCTGGCGGTAGCCGCTGTGGGTTCCTACTCGTTCTCCTGAATGTTGTGGGGGTGGGGGCGGTGGGGGAGGTGGAGGAGGTGGTGGTGGTGGAGGAGGGGGTGGTGGCGGAGGAGGCCGTGGAGCAGGCTGAGGGGAGGATGGAGGCCAAGACGACTGAGGCTGAGGAGGGTAGTGGGAGGAAGGTTGGCGAGGGGGTTGGGGAGGCTGAGGGGGAGGCTGAGGCCTGCGCCCCTTGTTGTTCAAGGTAGACGGGGCAGAGGGAGGGTTTCTCGCGCCGGTAGGAGAAGGAGGCCGCCGCTGTGGGGATGCTCGAGGCAAGGGAGGGGAGTAGTGGGGTATTGTGGGGTTCAGCTTGGGTGAGGGTGGGGGGAGAGGCAAGGGAGGGGGAGGCTGGCTAGTGCTGGGCTGGGTGGGGGCCAGTCTCTTCAGAGGGCCCCTCAGGCTCTGATCCACGTCATCCAAGTTAATGTCATCCAGATCAGTGGTGGCCAGGTGGAGGCCGCCGGGGAAACGCTTCACCTTGGGCACCGAAGCAGGAGAGCGCGGCGGGGAGAGCTTAAAGTCACAGTGACATGAAAAATGACTCGTTTCACCTCATGTCACTTCTCTGACACACACATCTATACATTCTCTCCTGCAGACTGTTGTCTCATTCTCTGTTCTTCTTTTATTCTAAATGGCCATGTTGTCGTTTTAAGGCAAATGGTCACCTGAGGAAGACCAATTTGTGCCAAAACATTGTTATGTCCATGTAGAAATAAAAAATGTTAAGATAATGAGATAGAATGGGGTATTTTAATGCTTTAATGCTATTATCAGCAATGCTATGCTACTGTATTAGAGCTCTACTCATCTCCTTGCAACACTAAAAAGTATTGGCATATAACTTTGTATGATGTTGTATGAAACAAGAAAACATTGTTGGGGAGCTCGGAGTGGAGAGAGGTTTTGACAGAGAAGGTCTCACTCTGTACCTCTGGGGATTCATTCTCCACACAGGATATCTGCTCCAACCGAGTCTGACAAAGACGCTCCACCCAGTGTTGCACTTTCTCCGACTCCTCAAGGTCTTCTCTCTCCGTCTCTGAAACCTGGTACAAAAGGGGGCAGCATCAGACAATAGGAATTAGCCCGATACACACACATTTACATGCTGAGCTTTAAAACAGCTTTTAGTGCATAAAAAAACAACAACAACATGGTTGCATTTAGTTAAAACCACAACTTGACACCCTGAGAGTGAATAGTGCCATAAAGTACATCATAAATATTAAATGGTTTAATCCACATTGTCACTTTGTTCAGTATTTAAGAACAAATCCACTCCACAATTCACTTTGGTAAGCTTTATTTTCGTACCTCCTGCACCAGACGATTGATCTTCAGCTGCTTCTCTCGTTCATACATTTCTTCCTTCTCCTTGGCAAGTTTCAGCTCAAACTCCATCTCCTTCTTGTTCTTTCTCTGCTCCTGCAGTGTGTCCGTGTTGGACACTTTCTTCTTTTTCTTCTTCTTTTCTCCTTTCTAAGGTCGCATCAGTTAGTCCAAATAAAAAAGCAGGGGACCGACAAATCTGCCACTCCAAACCACGCAGCACGACATGCAGAAATAGCTAGTGACACCACACAGTGTTTGACGGATAAAAGCCCAACAAACAACTTTAAGTCTTATACATGTTTCTAAAAACAAAATATGTAACAGCCACTTTGTCATGATGACATGAGAGCTATTTGTCTTTCCTTTGTAGCCACTCTTTCACCACACTGAAGTCAGGCCGCTGACAGTACCTTGCGGAGTGACGGCAGTTTTCCCTCATAGCGATAAAACCAGCCAAATGCTAAGGATGGAGATGAACACAGGTCACTCAAAAATGTGTTAAGTTACATCCAAGGTTAAAACACAGACTCTGCAAACTCCAAGCAGTGCATCTATTAAAAACACAACAACATGACACTAAAGAACAACAACACTCCAAGAGAGAAAAGAGACAAACAGATTAAGCCTGCTCCATTTAGGCACTCTGAATCCCTACATAGAAAATGCCTTTAAGTGATGCAAAAAAAGTGATGCAGCTTTCAACAGCTGGACTGGTTGTGTGTCATAATTTTCAGCAGCATCTAGCAAAAAAAATGCAACTCATTGAAATGATACGGAAACCTCTCCGATGGTTAAATTCTGGTTGTCAAAGGAAATCTAGCACAAGGAGACTAGGACAATGACAGCTGAGGCTCCAGACTCACTTGTCTGTCCTGATCTTCCTCCTTGTCTTCCTCTGTGAAGGAGCCGGCTTCATCGGCTTAGAGGAGAGGCCATAAAAGCAACAAAGCACACAGAAGGGACAGGAAGAGACAGAGAGAGAGCGTGCGTAAGAAAGGAGGGAAAATGGGGTGAAATCCAGGCAAGAGCAACTTCTACAAATCTAATGGTTAGAAGAAAAGTAAATATGTAGGTTCAAGAGTAAATAGAGGATTCATGCATTTCAGGATGAAGACTCATTCAGGTGTCCTTACGAGAACTCTTGGCTTTGGTGGTTTTTGACTCGGGTGGAGCGGGTGATGGGCTCTTTGGAGTGTGGGGGCTCTTCGGACTTTTGGGCCTGTCTTTGGCTCCCCAGTCCTCCTCCCACTCTCTGCTGTGCTTCTTCTCCACAGCCTCAATCCTACAAAGGATGACAAAACAAGTGAGAGTTGGAAGATATTTACGAAACAATACTGAACCGACACTTTAAGGACATTAAAAACACAATATTAGTTGTATACTTGTCCATCTCCTTTTTATATCGCTCATCTTCCTCTGCAGCTTTCTGAGAGATCTCCATCTTTCTCCTGTTAAAACACAAGAGTTACAAAATAAAACTCTGTCCACACAACATGTGGCACAGGGCTATAAATACCATGGCCAGTAATCGCTATAGGACCGGGCTATAAATACAGGATATATGACTTTAATCCAGTTTATAACGGCTATTGAGAATGTCAGGCTCGGAACGTGTGATATTCAGTCCCATTATTTATCGTGAGATATTGCTGGCATCAAAGCACTGAGAAAACTAAGTGTGTCCTGTGAACTCCTGCGAAGGATGTGCAAATTATTTAGTAGTATGAACATCAATCAATATAGTGATGCAACAACAGAGCAACATAAGGGTCTCTCGGTTGGTTGGAAAATCAATGTAGGTTCCGTTTACTTTCTGCGCAGATGTCGGTTTTCTATTGGTTGATAACTTTCAGTCTCAGATTAACCGCATGTTGGTATTTCCCAAGCTATTTAGACAAACTGAGCCCTCCAGCTGGAGGAGGATTATTGTTAAAGCCGTTTCAAATGTCAGCAAAGGTTTTTTTAATCAGTTACTGATCTCAATTTCAGGATGTAGTCTTACTGTACATTTCAAGATTTCACACTATATGCCTCCAATTCGTCACAATAGAGACACTAAAACGTCTTGGGTACAGGTACAACAAGACAGCTGTCATTTTTTTTACATGAATGTCAAGAAAAGGAGTTTTGGCTGTTCACTCACTGCTTCTCCTTCTGCTGCTGCTCTTTAATGATTTTGTTGGTCTCCAGTGCCACCCTCTTCTGGTGCATCAGCTCCTGCCTATCCAGCTCCCTGCGGGCCTCAACTGCCAGACGCTCCTCATCCGTCATGAACAGCTCTCTGCCCTGAGAGGCGACAACAGCCAGAGATACCGATCAGGGAAAGATTTGGTGTAGAGCAAGCATCCCAAAACATTTTGGGCTCTGGAGACCGGCAGGCAAGCCCAAAACAGTCTCCCTGACCAGGGTGAGCGATGTCTCTTTTGAATCATCTTTGAATTTCTAATTAGTATAGAATTACTACTATGTGCAGGAACAAAAATGTATAAAATGAAATACTGTACTGTATACATTCCCAAATATGTACTGTTGCAGGGTTCCCTGTTTATGCAGATGAAAATAAATATGCATTAGTCAGGCGCAATGAAAACCATGAATAAGAGGAGACTCCCGAGGCAAACAACCTGCCGAGTGACTTTACTGACGATAAATGTTGCTCCTGCAGACAGTCGGGCTGAGGCACAGGCAATGTGGTAATGTCATGTCTCCAAAACAGACCTGTACATTAATCTGTGTGGTGCAGGAATGCAAAGGGGAAAAGGCAGAAGTTTGTGTTCCCACATCCATAACAGATAATCCTTTACCCTCTGAGAGATCAAAGTATCCCCATCTACATATTATTCTATGATTCCCAACGCAATACAAACACCAATTCTAGTCATTTTACTATGGAATTCTTTTTGATTTAACATTTTTAACTGGCAACACATTTTTTATCATCCAGACACTTGAAAATCTCTGGGATATATATACAGTATATGTAATAAAAACACCATTGCATAGGTGTCATATTATCTAAGAGTGTCTCATATGCAGATGTAATCATATGCACTGTATCTTAAAAGTAGAGTTTCCTGTTGTGTTTTGAAGGGAATCCAATAATACTCTCAAGAGTTATATGTGAAAAAAACACGAGTTATGAGTTAAAAAAGACAACATCATATTTAATGCTTTTTAAATGATCATTTATTAAAAGGTAATGCAGTGTACTTACAGCTCCTGTCAGAACAGTAATAGTCAAACTCCTGCTGCTCTTCAGGACTCTCACAGCCTGGGAATATAACAACAGACAACTTCAAATAATGCCTTTCATTTTGAAGATATATTTTATGAATTAAATTAAGAGTAACAGTCTCTCAAAAAATGGTCTGTGTGAAGCATGTGTTATGTGTATTTGTTAGGGTGTGAAATTATAAAAGACTCCTGGTAAATACTGCAGGCTTTGTTTTCTCCATCAGCCACTTTGGGAAAAAAACTTCATGAAGGACTTTTTCTACTGCAAAACCAACTTGGCTGGTGTAACGCTGTTTTGGCCGTAGATCAACAGCTCATTGGATCTACGGCTCATTGAGCTGTAGATCCACAGCCAAATTAGCGTTTCACCAGCCAAAATGGTTTTGCAGAAGAAAAAAACTAAACAAAACACAGCTGTAGAGTGTTAAACACTGACAGTCACACAAGTACAGATAAAACGGGTGACCTCGTGGTGCTGTGGGTGCTTTCAGATAAAAAGGACAAAATGTATGACATTGTAAATTATGCTCCAGCTGCCATTATTGGAAGTGGACAAATATTTAAATTATGCAAAATTCACCTCTTTGTGGTCCGTATTGGTGAAATCCACCCCGTTCACCTCAGCAATCTGGTCTCCAACCTACATTTTAGGATAAGACATAGATAAAGTTTGCAGCAGTAGGTATACGATTATCACAGTTTAATAGAGGTATTCTGTTTGAGCAATCACCTCAAGTCCAACTTCTGCAGAAAGGGAGCCTGGCTTGACATTACTGATGTAGATACCAGGTTTCTGGGTTGGACCACTGGAGATGCTGATGCCCATACCCTTGGTACCCACAAGGCTGAGAAAAACCTTCTTCTCCTTGATTTCTTTGCCTCCAATGGACGCCAAGCCCGCAATGCTGCTTTTTTTCTCCTGGGGCGGTTACAGAAAGTCCATAAGCTGCCTGCTTATGTGATACAACTTTTTAAACTGAAAAGCAACATGAAGCCAAAACTACATATGCCTCCTACCCCAGACTCTGACACAAACTGGTCGACAAACTGCCACTTGAGTGGTTCATCTGATGAGCTGGAGGAATTAAACAAGTAAATAAGAACAAAGCAATGTCTCTCTAGTCCATTACCTCCTCATTCCACCATTCAAACTGCAGATAGAAACGGTTTTATCAAATAAATTACCTTTTCACTGGGATCATCCCCACATCTGCACAGATGGAAAAAAGAAATAAAATAGAATTAATGTTGCAATCGCCATTAAACAATATTCATCAACCATGGTAATGTTGTTTGAAAATGAGTTTGTGTTTGACGTACGCCTGACTTTGAGTGACACAATCTTCTTTGTCTTGATGAGACTGATAACCTCCTCATGGATACAGGAGGAGATGGAATATCCATTGATGCGCACAATCTCATCTCCAACCTATAAGTAAAGACAGGGTGGGATGCTATGCATGACACCTTCACTTTCAATATATCAAACACACACAGTTACTGCTACTCCAACAATTTCGCATCCCTGTCTCTGGAATATACCAGCCACGATGTGGCTTATGGATCTGATCTGTGTCATCTATTTACATTTGGATGTTTTACCATTTACATAACTGAG
Organism: Cebidichthys violaceus; assembly: GCF_023349555.1. NCBI lineage: Eukaryota > Metazoa > Chordata > Actinopteri > Perciformes > Stichaeidae > Cebidichthys > Cebidichthys violaceus. The sequence goes on from NW_027176483.1 coordinate 15,597,620, forward strand.
CGTGGCTATCACACGTATATGTCAATGTCTACACAGTCATGTGCAATACATACACACATAAAGAAATGCATTATACACACACATCGGTTTTATCTATTCTGCTGTTTTTATCCTGATTCAGTTTTATCAATTCATTTATTCGGCTGTTTTAACCCAGATTTAAAAGCCTAACAAGGGATGGGTGCTGTAAATTAGTCTCAGCTAGCTGTAGGAAATGGTTATCAGTATGGTCCCTGTTAAGTAAAACAAATAAATAATAACTAACAACATACATTTTAAGCAGTTAATAATGCATACTACATGATTCCTTTGAATGTAGAATAATAATAATAAAAGTAATTATTTTCTCCCCTCACATTTCCATCATACCGGTAGTAATGTCGCCATGTTTTGCATTGACTGTGTCTCTCTGGGTTTAATCCAGATATTAGGCAGGAGACTACCCTCATCTTGGCTGTTATAACACACAATGACTCACAGCGGCCATTCAGTCTCATACATATTAAGGCATCAATCTTAACAGGACATTAAACTTGTCTTTCATGACAGGGGTTATTTCTTTTATTTAACGTCCATCTGGGTGAAATTGGACAATCAGTGACAGCTGACTCTGTAAGAGTTTTAAAAACACGATGCTTTGCCCCACCTAGTGGACCCTGGTGTTACAGAGACACAGAAAATGAATTGGACTGACTCTATAGACACAACAATGGCTCCCTTGCCTAATCTTCACATTAATAAATATACTGATTAATGGTATATTATATACAAAAATACACTAATAAAATATGCACATACCAAGGAACTGAATAGTAACATAAAAACAAAAGCCAAAACACACACACATGTGCATACCTGAAGACCGACATTCCCGGCCTGACCGTCTTTGACCATCTGAGATATGTAGAGGCCACTGCCAAACTCCAGCCCTCCTCGGACACTCAGACCCAGTCCATCACGGTGTGTCCGATCCAAACGCACCTCTTTCAGCTTCCTACACGATCAGGAGAGAGAGGAAGATGTAAAACAGGATGTGTGAGCCATGTAAGACTTATAAAGGGAGAAGGAGGGTGGTTTCAGTATGGAGAGAAGGAGAATACAGAGAGTGTGGGGATGCTCAGGGATATTATGGTATAAAATTGTCTTGGTAGCGTGTTTTCATTACGTACGCACATACATTTGCGATACAGACCAGATGTACACCAGTACCAGGACATGAGTCTATGCTGTACTCACCGTGACCTCTTCGGGGTGAGCTGGTCGTACTCCACCTGGTGTTTGAGTGGGATAAGAGGTCGGATGGCATCAAACAAGGGCAAGCGCTTCGGTTCGTTGATGACCAGCTTCAGGTCCCCCACCAACACCGCCAAATCCATTGACCTGAAAGAGGAGGGGCATAAAAACTCCATTTTATAGTTTACGTTGTGTATGTTTTTTTTATACACAATGAGTTCTACCTTCTGTGAAGGTACAATACAGTACAAGAAATAGAGTTTTTAGTAGAAATACAGTATGCACTGCTGTTGTAAAAATTAGGAAGAGAAAATGTTTTGGTATTAAAAACAGAATTGAGATATATTGAGGTAAAAACCTTACAATATAATAAAATCTGATACAACAACACTGGAAATTGCACCTCAAAATTGCACCTCAAAATTGACCGTAGACTTGTCCAAATTATTTGCTTGTTTTATAGATTTATTTATTTACATCTGATGTAAATTAATTCTACACTAAAGGGACTATAGCCCAGGGATTCCTCCACTCAAGAACACTGCACTGCAGAGTCTTAGGTTCCCCATGGTATTGTTTCAGAGGCTTTTGTACCCTGACGAGAATGTAAGTCTGGAGGAAACATTCACCACTTGCATTGTTTTTAGTGTGCTCATGGCCACGCTTTATAATGCTGAATGGTCAGATTCAGAGATGCTGAATGGGACACTGACTCCAGTTGAAAGTACAAGTAATTATAACTGACCTCTGATGATCTTATCTGCCACAAGATTAATAAAGTCCTCCCTAAAGAGTGCTTCACTGATTTAGCATTGCACTCATAATGCAACTCGGGCTACAGAGGTCTGGAAAGCTCACTTTTTTCTAACTACACATCCCAAGATGTTTTACTTTTTCAAACTTATACTCTTCACACCCTAATTCTGACTCAAGTTACATCACTTGTTGAGGCAATTTATCACACAGCTCCACTCTGGGGTGCTTTATAGAACTCTTTCACATATGCAGAAGCACAACCCCTTTAATATTTAATTTTAAACAACAGTAGAAGTATAGGACTATAATATATATTTGCTGATCGAAAAACATCCAATTATCTTTCTTTCACAATTCAAAGGAAGCCAAAAGGCAACTAGAACAGCAATTAAAGCAACACAGTAAAAGCTACTGTGTAAAATCTGTCCACCTGGCCTCCTCTTTAAATTATTAACAAGCGTCATTTCAGTCCTGCTTGGAGGATGAACATAAAAAGAGCTTTTGTGGATAACTGGCCAGGCTTGTCGGAGCACAGTGGAAACTGATCAGAGGTGGGGCCACAGAGCTCTGGCTCTGTACAAAGATTAACTGAAACCTAGACCTGTAGCCCCCCCAACCTAGACCCTCTGAGACCAGGCTGTTCTCAGAAAGCCTGATGGAGCACACAGTTTAAACTGGAGGTCTGTGTGCATGAGAAATGTGTGTGACAAGATAAAGAGCCTTTAAAAACTAAACATCGTTAATAGAAGTCACGGCATTTGGGCATCATTTTTCCTGCAGCTTTCATAAAACAAGAAGAAATGACAGCATATGAGAACAAATGTGTAGTCTTTTATCTGTTGTCTTTTTTATATTTGCTGTAACATGCCACATGTTGTGTTTTAAGGACACAACCTATTAAATAACCATCATCATTGTATTCCCATAGGAATATAGAGGTGTGAATATACAGATGTGTGCGTGACAGTGATAAAACAAAAAAGTAAAAGCAACTTTCTCGCAGACTCACACACTAACAACACTGAGAGGTGACAGATGGTACTCACTGGTGATACATGCGAAGGACATCATACAGGTAATCCTTCTCAGCTTCATTTTCAATCAGCAACTCCACCTGCAAGAAAGAAAAAACATCTGGTGCCATCCTTCTTCACACAGCTGAATCATAGAAAATGTCATCTCACTGACACACACTGTACCTCTCTCCTGTGGTCCTGTCAACGATACAGGGGGTGAGCTGTCAGAGAGTGTGTGTGTGTGTGTGTGTGTGTGTGTGTGTGTGTGTGTGTGTGTGTGTGTGTGTGTGTGTGTGTGTGTGTGTGTGAGAGATACAAACCTGATGGCAGCTCAGCTGCAGCAGAATGGTTTTGAGGAAACGCTTCGGCCAATCACCGATACAACACATTTCACCAAAAAATGTCCCAAACTACAAGCTGCAGGCTTCCAAACCCAACCTGAGTCGCTCTTTTGTCAGAGTGGTAGTTCAAACTAGGCTTTGGAGATGATGAGGCTCCTTGGACTAAAGCAGGTGTAATGGACAACTCTTCTCTCACTATCAAACCACTGGGAGGGAATAATGGCAGTAGAGCTGAGGAAAGGCTGCAGCAGGAAGGTCAGCAGTGTCAGCTTACATCTCAGATACAAACAGAGATGAACATTCACACCCAACATTCACACGCATCTCATCTAGAGCAGCGTGTACTCAAAGGCAGGCTAGGTCTTAAAGAGAGAGAAAAAACACATTCAGACACTGCATCCTTTTATGTAGGGGTTAAAGCATTGGTACACTCACTAAAGACCTTTTTAGAACTTGACAGCAAACATCCTAAATGGACCCTTTTTGTATTTCCTGTTGCAATGTTTGTTAATTCAGTTGATGACAGGAAGAAAACTTGGACCCAAGCTGTAACCCTAGCAACAGAAAGGTAATAAAAAGGTCTAGGACTGCACTACATGGACCCTGCTGTGAGGGCATGTGCGTCATGGTTTTTATAACGGTCATAAACGTCTCTTGCTCAGGGCTAGGCAGTCAGCCACTCCTGCAGCCTGAACTGCATGCAGACTTTGGCACCATATACCAAAGAGATCGTTGGTCAGTCAGATACCCATTTTAAAAGTGCACTGTCTAGTTTAAAGTTTCAGTTTCACATTAAAAAAAACGAGCTTATATAACTTTGTAGATAAATGCAGTAAGAACAATGAACCCCCAGAGAACAAGACACCTGACACTTTTAAATCAACATAACAGATAATTATGAGATTTTCCACAAATGTACAGTGAAACTACGCACACTCTCAACCAGAGTGAGATTCAGAGACTATGATACTGCCCCACAAAGAAACAGAGCCTGATTGTGCCATGCTGGTCCCTCAGCCTCCAATTAAACCCATAAATGGTCCCATCTCTTCCGCTCAGCTGCTCATCTCTGACACGATCTACATTATCTAAAGCTAGGTTGCCCTTTGTGAAGACCCTGCAATATGTGACACTGCCAGCCTGTGTGCAGCACAGATGGCTGGTGATCTCATATGGTCTGGGGCTGATAATGCCCTGAACAGATCACGTTCCTTTCCTCTGTTATTTTGTATTCATTGTCACCTTTTCAGGTTGTCATGTCCCAACACCAACCACACAACATAGTATAATTGGTGCTCAGTTCATGGAGTCACATACAATGGATTCAAACAACATCTATATTATCCTGGACCAAAACCCTATGATAATGATGTCATCCTGGACAATCCATGAAAATAAGTTATTTCAGCTGAAATGAAAACCCATTAGTCTATTAGCACCTCTAGTTCTGTTTAATATTTCTCTATGGGCTGTAAGTTAGGGATCACTAATAATACATTGTATTTTAACCCTGAGGGTACTGCCACACAATTTCTAATTTGTGTTTGATTTATATAAATGCGTTGTGGTGATTTACTCTAAGAAAAGCATTCTATTGAAATACATTTTGAATGATTTTAACTGTTGTTTATTTCGTGCGGCTGTCGACCAGGCCTGCGTGCGTAACGTCCCACCGACAGAGACACCTGAGCCAGTGAGTGACAACCAGGTAAGGAAAACGCTTTTTTTTAAGGGCTTACGTTGAGATAAATGTAATTAATATCAATAGAGGACAATGGTTGAATCTTACCTTGTGCCGAAATTCCCGAGCAACTTTACGCTCCATCGCTGCGAGGCAGGAACAAACGGACAGACGTGAGATCCCGGTGTGGGTGAAGTTTGTCAGAAGTGGACCAGGGTCAGCGCGTCAAGCTGGTCGATGGCAAACCAGAACTTCCGGTTAAGATTTTCATGGTAAGACAATAATAACAAGGATACAATAGTTGAGGTAATGAATACGGTCAAAAAGAACATTTACAAAAATATAGCTAATTTTACTTTCAAGTAACTAGGCCTATCGTTTTTTATACCTTTAACTATTTACACACTTCTAATTCAGGCCTTTATTTCGAAGGATCAACGTGTTTGCTGTATTTCAGCAAACTTAAAAAAACAAACTGTCGACAGTTAACGTTAAGTGGACAATTCACGCTAGTTATTTAAACGCTTGGTTAAACTAGAATAATCTGTATCACAGATACGCATTATAAACCGATATAGATCACTGGACCCTCAAGGAGCGTGTTTTTAAACCAGAAACAAAACAATCTTCCAATGTTTCCCTGACCATTATGTATCATGCTTAACTGTTACTTTAATCGTAAAAAAAATATCCAACATCACTTAGCATGCCTCATAACTGACTTTAATATTGGTGTGGTTGTTTTATTAATTGCTTCATGACACTCCACAACACCGCATGTCGCTGGTGGGAATATTAACACAATTATTTCAACGAAGAAGACAAAGAGGCGGGACTTCCGGGTTTCAAAAGCTCGATAGTAACGACCAAACAGTTGTGCGTTTAGAAAGACAGAAGGTATGTACAATATATTAACGGTAGTATGTTAGGAAAACACGCCAGCGATACATTTATTATAGCTATGTTGTTGTCCTGTTATGTGCCTACTCTATTTTAGCTACATCTGAAGTTTCACCGGTAAATGAATCATATATGAAAGACGTTGTAGCAAATTTGCTTTTCAACAGGAATAGTCATTTTGTTTTTCCTCATGAAATAACGTTACAACTTCAGTCTGTCCACCTGGGTCGAGTTGCATTATGTCTGTGTTAAAGCGCTGAAATGTGAATAATTTTAAGCATCACGTTAGTAGACTTCAAACGTCCCGCTCCCCCTGGCGCCCACCCCATGCATGCTGAAACACACGGTGGACTTTTTCTTTTTGTCAAATTTACTGTTAACTTTAACATTATACTAACTTACTATTACCGCGGATATCCTAACCCATATCCCTACGCCCCCTTATAATAGGGCCTCCCCAAGCGTACATCTCTGTATTATTAGGTATTAGCATGCAAAGTACGTGATATCTAAGCGTTACAACAACAAACCATATTTGCACTATTGATGACAAGTCACTATTTTTTTCTTTTCCGTTTTCAGTGGTGTGTGCTGGGATGGCATCGCCAACAAAAGGTGCAACGCCACACAGGTAAGCCCATATAGTCAACAGGAGGACAGACTTCTTTTTGTGGTCTCTCGGCAAGAGAAATATACTGAGTGTCCATGGTGAGAAAGATGTAATGCTTTAAACTGTAATCTCCCTGAATTATGCTAAGACTTATTGTGTCAGTCTGGTCCCCCACGGTTACAGTCCTAAATCTTATCCCACACGGAATTAGTCTCACTCCTTCAGTGGGTTTAAATGCCTGGGTAATCATTCATTTTAATTTCTTGCCGTTTCTAAAATATACCACAGACATATACTGAATATGCACAGGATAAAATGGTATGTTGAAAGATACCACGGGCCTTATAGTTGAGTCTTAGTAAAGTCTTCTTCTTTTCACTACAGAGCCAACATTCGTACTCCTGGTCGAGAACCTGACTCCCCACTTCCCCCCATCCATGAGCGGCTAGCGTACCTGCGTCCTTCCAGGGAGCTGCTCGAGTTCTACAGACAGAAGATTGCCCAGTTTGACGGAGAACACGAGGACCTGCTGCAGATGCTCGATAAGTACAAAGGCATCACAGAAGACCAGGTGAGGCACAGCTAGGAGTCGTATGTGATGTTGTTTTTCCAGGTATACCAGAGTATGTTTTAACCGATCCTCTCTCCAACCTGGATATCCTCTCAGCATAAATTGCAGTGGGAAGTACGACAGCGTGAGGGAGAGATTGCAGAGCTGCAAAACGCTCTGAGTGACATGCAGGTCTACCTTTTCCAAGAGAGAGAACAGTCTCTTCGGCTTTATGCAGAAAATGACAGACTAAAGATCAGGTTGGTGCACGGTTGATGATGAACCTGGATATGTAGACATGTGAATGCAGGAAAGGCACAGGTGTAATTATTAACATAAATAGGGGCTTCTTTCTATCTATGTGTTTGAGATCCATGCCCCTGCTATTGTGCATGTTTGATTACTGACAAGTGTTACTGGGACACTTCAATAGAATGGAGCCATCATTATCAGAGTTGCAACGGGAAAGTTCAGCTTTGAAAAGAAAAATTTCAAAAGCGTTAAATAGTGAACTTATTGGGGGCACTGCGCTGTAGCTTGATTGATTGATTGATTCTTATACATTTATTGAGGAGTCTTAATTTATGTATTTTCAATCGTTCTTTATTCTAAAACATTTTTATAAACAAGTTCACTTCAAACCCCAAGTTTGCACACAGCCCACATCGTTTTTTAAGCACCTTTCCCCCATTAGTTAACTTGGGAGCTGGCAAGCTCAAATGAATGAATGGATTTATTTGGTAAATGAATGGATTATGTCTGTTTATGATATAGTAAAATCTTAGTTTCTATCTGCATATGGCATGGTAAATACAGCCTGAGCAGATTACCTCTATATTTCCATTTTATTCCCATTATTTCCTATTAATTCCCTGAAATTCCCAGTAACAACCATACAAAGTTTCTACCATGAATATTATTGCAACCCTAGTAGTTATGCCTGTGCCTTTCCTCATACAACAAATTAAAAATGCTTGCTGTTTAGAAAAGACCTATGAGATGTTAATAGTCATAGATAACTGGCCTATATGATTGTCTGCCATTGGACATACTGCTGCATATTATTTAAAGCCAGTACACACCCATGATTCATCCATACATGTGTTTTTCTTCATAAGACTGTGTAGCCATGTACAAGCTGAGGTGTAATCAGCCAGATTAAAGGAAAACACCGGTGTGGGTGTGCAGCGCCTTTAATATCTGTCTTCAGTATTGCTCTTCTGTACATACAACTATCTTACCCAACTTACTGTTGTACAGAGAGCTGGAGGACAGGAAGAAAATCCAGCACCTTCTTGCCCTGGTGGGTCCTGATGCAGGAGAGATCACATATTTCCACCGGGAGCCTCCTCACAAGGTCCATGTTTTCTTTATCATAGACTTTCCTCACGGCAGATATCTTGGCAATTAATCACCTTAAAAAATGCTGCATTGGCTGGCACACCTAAATGGAACAGAGGCATTGTTAATGTGATCAGCTCTACCTGTATTTTTCCAAAATATTTGCGGTAAAAAAAGTTTGACTAACCATCAAATCATTATGATGTAATTTCCTACATTTTCAAACATAAATTTCAGTTAGTATCTTTGCTGATTTTTGTTCCATATATATAAGCACGCTGTCAAGCAAATACTCATCGCTTGTTACTACCAACAATAACCTATACTGTCAGAGGGCATATGAATTGGGATATTATGTTTTCTCGCTCACTGAGTGTATGACTTAGCTAGCTGTTAGTTGTCTCCACAAACTTGTGCATGCATATTTAACAGGACTCGTTCAGATTCATCAATTTCAATACAATTTGTGGATTAACAAAAAAAATTGTTTATTTCATTGTTAATTAATTCTGTGCCCGCAAAGAAAGAAAAAAACAATGTTTTGAAGACTGCTATATGTGATGACTCTATTTCAGGTCACTGTCACGCAGAAGAACGCTGAGTCCAGATTGGAGGAAAATCTCAACCTAAGGCCAACAAAGTTGAGACCTGCTGCAACCAGGAAAGGTTTGCAAATGCTTTTCTTTTTTTCATATTTAAATTTTGTCTAATGATTAAGAAAAAAATTAATATGATTCATCTTTTGTTGTGTTCTTTAATAAAAAAGGTATCAACACTAATTGTACAAACCTTTTTTGAATAATGTCAGCATCTGATCTGTTAATGTCAAAGCAATGTTTTTTGTGAAATTTGACAAGTGGGCCCTTAGTAGACAAGCAAAATGATGAGTAATTGCTCCAGACAGACTGTGCCAACCTGATTTCATGTCTGTTGAAGCAGAGAGCAGCAGGAGAACCAAATCAGCAGACGGGCTAAATGGAGAGAGCCTGGAACAATACAAGAATGATAAGCAGACGTTGTTACTACAGGTAGGAAACATTTTGCTCCTTGTCTCTCCTGTTTCTACGTTTTTTGTGATGAGTGTAGCAAGCTATTGTTTTTGTGGCTCATGTTTCCAGGTGGAGGCCCTGCAGGCTCAGATGGAGGAACAGACCCGTCTGGCTAAAGAGCAGGTAGAGTCTCTGCTGGAGGACCGGCAGATTCAAACAGAGGAGGCACAGGCTCAACGGCAGAGGGATCAGGAGCGAATCACAGCTACGACTGACAAGTGGGTCTGCGTTGTTCACCGCAACTAAACGACCTAGTGTATTTTAGGAATGATGCTCCTTCAACTCCTTTTTCCTCTCAATGTATAACTCGCACCTCTTCTCGCATTTGACACCTCAGGCTCCAGCGAACCCAGAACCTGTTGTATGAGAGCACCAGAGATTTCTTACAGCTAAAGTTTGACACGCGGGCTCATGAGAAGGGCTGGATGGTGGAGAAGGACCGGCTGCTGAGGGATCTGGACTCCTGCCACAACCGTCTGAGGAAGACTGGATCTGCTGGTGCAGAGATGGGCCGAACCTGGCAACCCAGCAGCAGCACAGCCCTGCTCCTCCCCCGGCCTCAGCCAGAGTTACAGCAGACACACAAGGAGGAGCTTAAAGTAATATTTCTTATTCTAAAATAACTAAAAACTTATATGTAAAGTAATGTAGATATCAAAGCTCTTTTTGTTTTGGGTTGTTTGAGTTTTTTTTAATTTACCTTATTTCAATTTACCATCATCAGGCAATGCAAGAGGATCTGAAGCAAGCCCATCGACTGGCAGAGATGTACAGGGAGCAGTGTATTACATTGGAGACAGAACTGTCCCAAATCAGAGAGGAAGGGGATGTGGGCAGGGAAATATTTAAGGTACCGTGGTTGGACAGATGCTTATGTCTGTAAAATCCTCACACACATCTCTGATTGTTCATATTTCATGGCGATCACCAAGTTTCTTGTTATTGATGTTTTCGTCTTGAATGTGTGCAGGAGCGTTCGGACAAAATGGCCAAGCGTCTTCAGCTGATGACTCAGCGCTATGAGGCGCTGGAGAAGAGGAGGGCTATGGAGGTGGGAGGCTTCAAGACGGACCTGAAGCACCTCAGACAGAAATTCAAAGATGTAGAAAAACAACTCCTCAAGGTAAAAAAAGACTTTCCAAATAGTCAACTAGTGTCTTAATTTTTTTCTTGCATTACATTTGTTTGTCTTGGTCATGGGTAAATTATTTAGTGATTTCAACATGTGTGGTTTGAGCTCTTATTTTTTTTTTTTTAATAATGAACACTGAAAATATGTGATGTCAATCTATCATAAGTTATTATTTAAAGAAAACAAAATGAGAAATAATTTCACTATCGTCTCCTCCAGCCTTGCATACTGCTGATATCGTCGTTAACATTTAACCTGGTGTTTATGTATCCACTGTTTCAGGTTACTCTTAATATCGGGCCCAACCAGGACTTAGCCATTCTGCATGAGGTACGCCAGACCAACGGCCGGACAAAGAAGGTTCAGGGGGAGCTGATGGCGCTGAAGGCTAAGATCTATGGGCTGGAAAACGAGCTGAGATTCAGCTGAGGACCGGACTGTAGCGTCTACTGTCTACCTATCAAGGACAATCGATGGGAGGTTTATCGCGGTCGAGAATGTTTATATTACTGAAACTGTTAATGTTATTTCTATTTTGTTCTTTGAACTAATAAAGAGGTTTTGCTACAACACTTTTGAATTAAAGAACATGATTTACAGAAATAATTCTTCCAACAGCCTATGGCTTCTTCACAGCAGACATCTTGAATTGTCACAGCAGGAAAAGCACAGGTGTTATGAATAACGTTGTCCCACTAAGCCATGACTGTTTGATAGTGAGCTAGCATGCACAGAATCAGGACCCTATTAACTGAAGCAGCTACATGCTAAATTCAGCCATCGTGCATTTTATTTTATTGGCATGTCTAATAAATACTGTATTTTAGTTCATTCCTGCTCCAGTTACATTATATCAAGGTGTTACCTGTAAAACTGGCACCACTTCATCAGAGAAATGACTCTGAATTTGTTTCCTTCATAAACTAAAGTGTTTCTCTTATTTTAGCTCCTGTTATTCTGTGAAAAGATCTAAACTAAATATCATTTTTATGGAACTTAACACATTAGGCAAATGTAAGATGGTAAGAAAATTGACTCTTGTCTCAACATTAAATATTCCTACAAGCTACAGTCAGAGGAGAAGCTACACGGGTCAATTATACATTATCATACTGTAGTTAGTAATGTATTGTGATTATTATGCAGTGAATTCTACATGCCTACTACCTGCATATGTTTATAATTAACAGAATGGTACACAGTTATTGTATTTAACAAACTAAGTGGTAACTGCTTGCCCTCTTTGTTTTTCTTCTTTCTGCTATTATTCATTGCTCAGAAATGTAACAAACATTTCGTTTTCTCTGGAAAAACAAAACAAACATAAAATCTGTTGTGATGAGCAGTTATGATATGGAATTTATTTGATTTCTGTACTTTAAACACTACATTTTAAGTTGACTATAAAAAGCTAATGAGTATGGTACCTCATCCCACTGTTTGTTTCCCACTAAGGTGTTCTAAAATCCTTCTGAGCTGTAATTTTAGTATTAAAAAAACTAAACCTATGCATTATTTATATCTGGGAAACCATCAAAACACTTTTTTGCTGAGTTTGGCTTGACAACATGTACAGGAATACCCTTCATATAGTTTGTGTTATGTATGTATGTATGTATGTATGTGTGTGTGTGTGTGTGTGTGTGTGTGTGTGTGTGTGTGTGTGTTTTCTGCAAAAGGAGGAATAGAACAAAATAGAAACAGGCATTGTAAGGAACTGAGCAATGCACCACTATGCATAACACTGCCACAAGGTAGAACCAAAAGGCCACAATGGTGCCAGCTACACAAAATTATCTCATTACAGGCAATAGCAGCTAGGCAGCAATTACAAATCAAGATAACTAACGTTAGTTATAAAACCCACAAGTAGGAACCAAGACTACAGCATGTGAATACAACAAATGCAAATGTATGGTCATATTACCTGACAAAACTTACAGTGAGTATGATTACAGCAATACAACGAGTTTCAAATGAATAAACACAGAAACACAATGCATGGAGTAACATTAACAACAGACTCTACACAGGTGGAAGCCAATTATGATGACCAGCAGCAGGGGAAATGAAAAAAAGAGCCAGATTTACCTAAAAAGGAATGAATATATTGTACATTATTCATAGTAGCATGCACCTTGATGTACTTACAGTTCAATGGTAGAAAACAATTCAAAGGCAGTAACGTCCGTTTTAGGCTTAATTGTTCGAACTACTTGAACTGAGGATAAACTCCTGGATCTGAATTATACTGGGGAGACCATGAAGGTGGAACATACCACTCTGAGAGGAGGGGACATGGAATAGTCCAAGTGGTGCTGACCTTTGTAGCGATATCAATCAAAACATAGTTCCATTCATTATAACCCAAGAGTAAAACAGTGCCAATAGAAGGCACTGTTTTACTCTTGGGTTATAATAAATTGCATGAAAGGAAATATAAAATAAAAAGGAAAAAAGCAGTAAAGGACAAAAATAGTAAAAACAGGAATTAATTAAACACTGAAATAGAGGCACATTGAACTATGTTCACAAATGTTGTAACATTTGTTTTCATTAGAAATATAGGTAGTCTATCATACCTATTTATGAATTATATATTTTATAAAAACATAGGAAATATTTTAAGAAGGCTTAATTTCTGAATAAAAAGAAATGTAATTAAATAAACAATGAAATCACACATTTACAATTAAATCAATTTAATCTGACTATTTTATTTATTGATATTACTACATTACTTTACACGCCATATGTTGTATTATGACATCCTACAGAGAGTCTTCAATTCCGTTTATAATTTTGAAAACTAAAATGTGTGTTTCAGTTGTGAAGGCTGATTAATGAGGGATTCACTTTAATTTCTGCAAAAACTGATCACACTCAAACGTGCAGTGTTTCCGGTAAATAACCGGCTCTGCGCATGCTCAGTCGTTGTCATCAGAGGTCGCTGTTGAATGATGGCAGCTACATGTGAGGAGATAGAACAGAGTTGAATAGAGACTCTTACTGTTTGAGATACCATGACCCATTGCTCCCGTCGTAAGTAGACAGTTACCAATAGCTCAGCTAAAGCTAGCTTAGCTCTGTCTTTTGTTGTCGTTTGTTTACCCGCCTGCTTGAAAACACAAGTGCCACAAGAAATGCAGAGAATAAGGTCTCTGAGGACTGGTTGGCAGCTGCTGAAATCAAGCTGTGAGGGAGCAGCTAAACAAGTCAACACCTCGCCTTCGACCTCACGATATTACAGCCATGTAAGTGGACGCTAATTTCAAACTTTATTCAATTTATGTTAAGGATGAATGATGACAAAGTTAAGAAAATGACATGCACTGTAACTCTTTTAACAGCCGGTGTACTTGTTTGTTTCCAACCTCAATGTTAAAAGGTTGAGACGTGTAACAGCAGGAAAGACACACATATAGATCAACATGTTTCAAGCAAATCACAGCAGCACACACGCAGGAATGGTCGCATGGTGGCACACCACACATTTACAACCTCAGTTATTACTATCTTATTCATCCGCTCATCAATGAGTTATCTACTCCAATAAAAGCGTGCTGTGTAATTGACACAGTCTGGGAACAAAGTCTCACGCGGTTCCCTGTGTCTGAAATGACGAGACAATGAGGAGCGCTTGACCTGTAGTGTAGCAGCACGTTAATGAACAACCCCATGTTTTCATGCTGCACATGGCCCCATTCCCTGGCCCAGCTCCCTCCTCAGGGCCCCGGCTCCTTCGGGCTCCTCTTTGACATCGATGGGGTGCTGGTGCGGGGCAGGACGCTGATCCCTGCAGCCAAGCAGTGCTTTAGGAACCTGGTGGACAGCAATGGGAAATACAAGGTGCCTGTGGTGTTTGTCACCAATGCTGGGAACTGCATGAGGCAGACCAAAGCGGAGCATCTGTCCCATTTGCTCGAGGTGGAGGTAAATGTACATTTAAAACAGCTTTTAAATCATTGTACGTGTCCTCGCCTTGCTTTGTCTTGTGTTTTTTCATCTCTGACGTCATTTTTTTTTTTATTTCTCAGGTGTCTCCAGACCAGGTGGTGCTGTCCCACAGTCCTTTGCGAATGTTCACCCAGTTCCACAAAATGCGGGTGCTGGTTTCGGGACAGGGCCCCATCGAGGAGGTCGCACACAAGTATCCTGTTTTAAAATCAGGGGGTCTGCTTTTCTGCACTCGCTCTGGATGTTGACCTCAAAGTGTGCATGTTCTGTTTATTCAGTGTAGTTTTGTTCATGCTCTATTTTGTTATCAGTATTTAATCTTTGCACCCTTTGTTCCCTTTGCTGTACGACCGACTCAGTGAGGCCCTTTCACAGATTTCTTGCCTCTATTTTGTAATTTGTCATGGCGGATTGGTGTGGTTTGTTATTAATTCAAGTGTGAATATTTAAAACCTTGGATTTTATTCTTACTTTCTTCTCTAAACAAATCTGTGAATCCCCCAGTGCTTGACGCCTTCCTAATGTATGAAGACATGTAGTAAGTTATACCTCAGGAAACAAATCATAGAATGAAAAAATCCCATCAAAAGCAGGTGATATCCGTGACTCTTTTGTTAGACAGAAGTGTTTCCTTCATTTGTGATTTGGGGCTCATTTGTGTTTGACTTTAACCCACCAAACTTCAGCCTTGGCTTTCAGGATGTTGTCACCATAGATATGCTCAGAGAGGCATATTCTCTCCTAGATGTCGTAGATCACGACAGAAGGCCCAAAGACAGCGTAAGAAGTGTTAATGTTGAAGCCAGTTTATGTTCAGCTCCGGATGAGTGAGACATCTTATCAGTTGGTATAATGTCTTACAGATTCCCACCAGCAAAGGCTTACCACCAATACACGGTATGTGTCCACACACAGTCAACAAGTGTAATGCGTAATAATTGATTATCAATTTACAAAGAACACAGGTATGGCTGTCTTTTATGTTCTATCTTTATTTTCCTGTTTGTTCCCACAGCTGTCATCTTATTTGGTGAGCCAATCAGATGGGAGACCAACCTCCAGCTTATCGTAGACGTGCTCCACACAAATGGGAACCCAGACGATGCCTGGAGTTCGATGCGGTACCCTCACATCCCGGTCCTGGCCTGTAACATGGACCTGCTGTGGATGGCCGAGGCCAAGAATCCCAGGTACAGTATATCAAAAAAATACACACCCTGAAACAATATTGAAAGTGGTGTTCTACTAAATGTCCCCGCCTCATAGGTTTGGTCACGGCATGTTCCTGGTGTGCTTAGAGAGCCTGTACAAGAAGGTCACAGGCTACGACCTGAAGTACGAGGCTCTGATCGGTAAACCCAGTGTGGTGACTTATAACTACGCCGAGCTACTGATTAGTCAGCAGGCCGAGAGACTCGGCTGGACCACACCTGTGAAGAGGCTGTACGCAATAGGGTGAGGGACTCGGTCGTCTCTTGACTTTTAGACACACATTCTACACTTCAAAATCGTACCGTTTGTCCTTTTGTTTAACACAAAGATGTTGATTTGAAGAAAGGGCTCCTTTTTAATTGTGTTGTCACTCCATCTCTTGTTATAGTGATAACCCCATGGCTGACATATACGGCGCCAACCTCTACAACCACTACCTTCAGGCTTCCCAGCGAACCAAGGCCCAGAGGCAGGCTAAGAGTGGCGGAGGAGGTGTAGATCTCTTGGCAGAAACAAAAATGACATCGGCAGAACTGGGCGGAGCGTCGGCCGTGTTCGGGGCAGAGGAGGACCTCCCAGAGGGGTGCAGCTCCATCCTGGTGTGCACAGGAGTGTACAGCAGAGACAAGCAGGAGCTGCCCTCGGAGCAGCGCGTCTTTCACGGCCACAGGGACTTCCGCTTCGACCCCAGCCTCACGCAGCCGTCCTTCGTGGTGCAGGATGTGAAGGACGCGGTGGAGCTGGTGTTTCAGCAGGAAGGCTGGCCTCTGGAGTAGGACTTTGTACTTGTCCATGCCCCTGGTTATCTCAGGGCAGATGGAGCTTGTTTCAGCGGCTTGTTCTACGAGATTTTCACAAAGTGCCATAGACTCAGCGGCAAAATGCAACAATATGCAGTTTTAACACTAAATATATTAGAGTTACACCCATTTTAAGTCTGTAAGTCATGGTAATGTGTCACAAACTGCTGCACTATTTTAATTTGTATTATTATTATTATGAACAACACACACATCACTGTTTCTAATGGCCCTGCCTATAAACTGTATGTCAAGGACTGAAGTTTATCAAGAGGGACATTGTGTACTTTCTTGCCTTTGTACAACAGAGTCTTCTCTTTTTTTAAAGCACATGGATTGTGAAGGAGTCTGTGTTGAGTTACATGCATGTTTAGTGCAATCAGACTTTTATATCGTATCTGTCGGTTCATGGATGAGAGAAATAGTTCAAACTTAAACTGGATGACATTCAGATTAATCCAGGAATAGCTCTATAAAGACACATCCGATAGTTTGTCTATGACACATGTTCTCTAGAGAAAAAGATGGATTTTATTATTTGCACAACCGTCTACCTAACTGGGTCATCTTGCCTTTGGAAAATATACCCCAGCAGGTCTTCACCAGTCCTGCTGTTTGTTTTTACTGCTATCATATTTCAGCTTGATTTGTTTTTAAGATAGGGCGAGTGCCTAACCACTAATGCTGATGACGTTAAGTTTCAGTTCAGTTTGGATTTAAGCCTCAATCAAGGGTACGGTCATTTTAATTAAATTTTAATTTGTGAAATTGAGAAAGTACCACAGTTACAGCAAAAATTTAAAAAGGTGCTACTTTTCTGTCAAATGTTTAAAGTAATGAAAATGTTATGAATAGTTCATGTGAATGTTTGTAATTAAAGACTTATATTGGAGAAAGAATGTACTTACAGCTGTAGCACCAGTGAAAATGTCACACGGTGCAGGTTTGTTATATTTGTAACTGACGGGTATAATAATAATAATAATAATAATGTAGGATCTGCAGGTGACTTTAATCATAGGATAAAACTGTGGAACTCTGGTAATGTACTGAAAAAAAACATACTGAATAAAAGGATAAATGACACAACCTTGTCATGTGAAAATATTCTGTATACTGTAGTACATCTTAGCACAGAGTCCTCCAGCAGAGGTGCGGTTTGTAATGCTGGGGTCGCTATCACATTCAGCAGCTGTTATCCTCAGGAGAATATCACAAAACACGTTTGATAAGCAACCGCCATTTAAAAACTGTTACTAATTCTACAAACTGTATAAATATTA
Organism: Cebidichthys violaceus; assembly: GCF_023349555.1. Taxonomy (NCBI): domain Eukaryota; kingdom Metazoa; phylum Chordata; class Actinopteri; order Perciformes; family Stichaeidae; genus Cebidichthys; species Cebidichthys violaceus. The sequence continues at coordinate 15,615,481 of NW_027176483.1, forward strand.
AAGGTCAAAATATGTACAAAACGTTCACTCTCTCACACACACACACACACACACACACACACACACAATGCGACATATATAGTTTCTCCTAAACTGCAGACACTATTTTTCAAACAAGTCTTTAACAACACGCTCCTACTTCAGTCCACTCAGCAACTGCACTCTTTATCTGAAGACTCGGTGCCGTGGACCGGGTGGGAGTTGTTACTCAGCATGAATTGAGGCGAGTCTTGGGAACTCTCGTCTACGATGGTCATGCCGTTGCGTGCCAGCAGCTCCCGGGCCATGAGGATGAAGGCTGCCTCCACGTTCTGGGCCTCCTTGGCTGACGTTTCCAGAGCAGCCAGAACACCGTTGTTTTCTGCCAGAGTGCACGCATCCTCGAACAACACCTGCCTCTGAGCTTGAAGGTCTGACTTATTACCTGCAAGGATAAACAGAGCGGGACGTGCACAAAGTTATCAATCAATATCACTTTCTCAATTTATCGTTCTGTCTATAAAATGACATACATTGTGAATTATTATTTCTCAATCTACCGGCATTTTTCACAGTTTACTAGATCCCGGTGTGATGTATTGATATTGCTTGTTTTGTCCGACCAGTAGTACAAACCCCAAATTATTGAGTTCACTATCATATATGACAAAGCATCAAATCCTCATATTTAAGAAGCTGGAACCAGATGCTGTTTAGTAATTTTTCTTGAAAAATTACGTTTAATTGATTATCAAAATAGTATTGTCTATTGACACATCATTTAATCCAGGGTTCTCCAAACTTTTAGGCACAACATTCTTGTTTTATTGGTGCAAATGGTCCCAATCTGTAGATATGCACCTTTTAATAATAGAGCATCATTTTGTAATTCATAGCAAATTATTTCACAGACCCCCCCCCGATAGACTGCCACAGACCCCTGGGGGTCCCTGGACCCCAATTTGAGAATCATTGATTTAGTCCACTGATAGTTTTAGCTCAACAGACCAACAGTCCAAAATCCAAACATTTTACAGTTTACAATTGATGTAAAAGATGAAACCATCAATTGATTGAGCAAGTTTTTAGTTGAGAGATGACAGTTTCTAAATGGTCAAAATAGTTGCGGATCGTCTGTCAGAATGAAAAGGTTGGGAACCACTGGTGTATTGTGTCCTTCAGTCTAGGATTTAGGGTTTACTGGCCGACCATCTGATTTTCACTCTGCTTACCGATGAGGATCAGCACCACACTGGACGCTCCAAACTGCTCCACCTCCCTGATCCAGTGGGAAACAGATTCAAATGTGCTGCGGCGTGTGATGTCATAGGCCACCAAGGCCCCGTGGGCACTGCGGTAGTAGCTTTGAGTTATGGTGCGAAAACGCTCCTGTCCTGCAGTGTCCCACACCTGCATCTGCAAGAACAACACAACACACAACTCAATCCAATATGACTTAAATGGTTACAAAGTGTGTGTTAAGTGTAAGTTATTCAGAAATGCTGTGAAGTCCTTTTTAAACCATGTGTACAGAACTATTTACCTTAACAACACATTCATGCAGTTAACTAATGAACACACCCAGAAAGCTAACAGTCAACCACTCCTTCTCTGAAAGAAAAACTGATGATCAACTGAAGAAAGGGGAGTATATACTTTAAGATAAGAGAAAGTACATAACACATCTAATCATGCTTTTGTTAATATAAAAAACATACCCATGATTAAATTAAATGATCCCGAATGTATGTGGAATCTAAGCGCAGAGAGCATGTCACCCACCTTCACCTTCTTGCCATCAATGTCCAGGGTGCGAACAGTAAAATCCACACCGATGGTGTTTTGCTGCTTCGCGATGAATATTCCAGATTTGAAGCTCTGGACAACACAGGTCTTCCCCACATCTGAGTCCCCAACCAGGATGATTTTAAAAAGGAAGTCGAAAGAGTCCTCAATCTCCGGCCCTGCAGGCTGCATGGTGGAAGGAGGAATATGTATACACTAAAAACACACAAAGAGGCTGAAATACTAGATCCAAGACCTTTGTGCCTCTATGCAACAGAACTGGTTCCTTCAAAGTTGTGTCAATAAAAAATTGAGAGCATTTACAGGAACAGCAGCCTTGTCAGAAAAGGAGTCTAATCAGGTTTACAGCAGCTGTAGTATAACAGTTCATGTGGCTCCAGCTGAATATGTGTGATCCGCAGGTAGTCGTCCCAGTCTGAGATAAAAAAAAAAAAAACACTCAAAATCCTAAAATAATCTCACTGTTAAACCCAGTTTTTTTTCCAACAGTTTGCTTCTTCTGCCATTTTTAACCTCAGTCACAAACTCTACTCTGCAAACAACAGAAAACAACTTCAAAATCAACTTAAGTATCCCATAGCAGAGGATTCAAATCCCTTTTTTCCTGGAAGTAAAAGTCAGCATCCAAAAAGTAGTGTTTCTTCATCCTGTGCTTGTTTGCATGTCAACGCCACACAATCAGACACAATCTTGAAGTCTTAAACTGAAGTTTAGTCTGCACTGCTGCCCTGTAGACTGTCCCTCTGTCTGCCCTCTACACCTTTCACCTCCATTCTAAGGTTATTATAGATAGACACGCCCCTTACCTGTCTTGGTAGGTGTGATCTCCAACTGCCAGCCCACCTGCACCACTGCATCTTGGGATATGGGTTTTTGTTTTTTTCTATTCAGGCTCCGTAATAGGACACAATACCTGGAAGAGGCAGAAATAAAAGTCAATGACCTAAAACATTGTTCACTACCAAAGTTACTGGCTCAGAAATTTAGATGTGATAGGGTTAGACACAGTTAGACACTCAGCTCTAGTTGGTTTTCGAACGAACTGGTTATGACATACTATTTTAGTTAGACCTCTAACTCTACCAGTTTAGAGATAGAGGTACCCAGACAGTGCTGGAGGTTGACTTTGAACAGTTTTGTAGTTCTTCATGAGGACAGGTTTTGCTTTCAAGGCTCAGTGTGCAAACAGCCCTGAGCAAACAGATTAAACTGCTCCTGCAATTTAACTTCTCCTGACAATGTAAACACTTGACATTTGTCTTAACAGCTGTCCTTTGGACCCCAGAATGTTTTTTGTACATTTAAAAAGGTCCTACGCTGTTAACCCCTCACTGACTACTGTCAACTAACACATTCCACGGCACTCAACAGAAAGGGGTTAAGCATTGCATAAGCGCGAGCAAAACCCGACAGACATTGAAAGAGTTTAAAGACAAGACAGAAAAAGTGTAATTGAAATCATTTTACCTCAGGCAGCATACATTGATATCAGTGTGATGTTAACACAGAATGAGCTTACTGCTCTGAATCTGAATCAGTCTCTCTCTCTTTCCACCCCCTCACTTGTTCTGTCGTCATCTCAGCCCACAGAAGAACAAGGCACAGCTGGACACGGAACAATGTGTGAGTGTGAGGGGCACTTGACCAAGCCGGGTCTATCTTTGGCTGTGACCACCAGCCACCTTCTTCCTGTTGTGTGGGTGTTTGTGGCTATACTTATTAAATGCAATGAAATGTGGTTTTGTTGACCGTTTAGTGATGGAACAAATGAGACAAGCACAACAGGGAAAAATAACTTGGATAATGCCTTTTTTTTTTAATCTAAATAGTACATTGATTATATGTACAGGATAAAACAAAATAAACTCCAGGCTGTTTAGTGTCTAGTCATGACAACATTTATGCTTTATCGTGGTACGAAAGCTGACTGTATAAAATTATAATCATCTTTGTGAAGTCATGTAAAAATCCCCAAAATTCAGACATCCTTACATCCTCATGTCAAAACTAATTTGAGCTAGTGCATCATTACAAAATCACTCCAGTGTACAACAATATAGCAAATCAAAATATAGATATGGTAGCTAAATTACCATATTCATATTAGAGAACAGAGATATTTCTGTGATTCAACAGAGTCTCAGCTGTGGTAGAGAGGATGAGTGGCGATGAAATCATATTTGAGCCGTAACTAAGCTACCGCATCAGTCACAGACTGCTGTGTCATCTTCTCTGCGCTGCACTGGCAGAGTTCCATAGTCTTAAAGCGGTGCTGGAGCTTTGTTGCCATTTTTGTTGTTTCTGAGGTTTCTTGACAGATGTCTTATTCGGTGTTATTTCCTGAGGAGGGACATGAATCGGCTTCCAGGGGATCGGATTGTAGAAGCTGGGTGATGAGTAGGATTTGTCGTAAGGACCTGAAAAAAATAAATAAATCAATGCAAGAGAATTCTGGGCAAATTAAATGAATAAGCTACAATGACATCTGATGCGGTCTAAGGCCAACATTAAACATATTATTGCTACATTATATTGTTACTATCAATGATATGGTGTGAGTTAGTCTAAAGTTAATAAAGCCTAGTTAATAATTCCCAGATGACTAAAATGACCGTACTTGTTGGGTAGCAAGGTGATTTGGGATCTGCTCTGCTTTTTTCATTGGCTTTTGCCAGCCAGTCCTTAAACTTCTCCTCTGCCCTCTTGTGGCGCTCTGTCTCCTGCTCCTCCTTCAGGGCAGCTGCCTCCTGTCAAGATAAAGGGATCAGAATCTGTCTGTTTCTGCTCGTCACAAATAACATTTAACAGAATAACTTAATAATAAAAAGATCCACATTACTTTATTCTTCTTCTCCAATTGTATTTTTTCTTGGTTCTTCTTCTGCAGCCAGACTTTGTACTTTTGTTGAGCTTTCTGTTCAGTCTCCCTCTGTTTCTCCTGCTGCCTCTGTATCTCCTCCTCCTCTTTGCTCAGTTTGATGAGTTGCTCCTGCTTCTCCTGGGATTGCATGAAAAAAAAAAAGTGACAGATATGTCAGCATTTGATAGTGTAGCATTACCTTGTAATTAAACACACAGCTTTACTGACTTTAAAAGTAGCAGGGACCTACCTGTTCTATTTTCATCTTCAGCCATTCTTGGATCTTCTCTTCCATGACAATCTTTTTCTGTTCCCGCTCCCTTTCTTCATGTTCTATTTTTTCTTTCCGTAACTGCTCCTAATTTATAAATAAAAGGATACAAAACATTTTACAACTCTATTCAGACCAAATGCAATAAGAATGTATGTTTGGGAATACAAATAACATATATTATATTTGATGAAAAGGAAAAAACTATGGCTAGCCGTATGTAAACCATAAAACATACAAAAAGCAAAGGGACGTAAGGAAAGTAACAACTGCAACAGTTATACAGGGATATAAATGATAATTAACTGTGGCTTGCCTCCTCTGCTTGTTTTTCCAATTTGAAACGGTCTTCTTTGGCTTTGTTCACCAGCCACATTTCCCATGCACTGAGAGAAGGTGCACCTGCTGGCTCAACAGCATTCAACATCTGCACTGAAGGTGTTCTTGGTAGCTCACATCTAAAACAAAAACAGGTGTAAAATGAATACATATCCTACTGTACACTTGCATTGTATCTGCCTGAATCATGCAGTCTTTGGTCACGTTTCGTAAAGTATCTTAAGCTTGAAGAAGTCCGCAGTACCTGAATGGTGAAACGCTGAGTCTGGAGGTGTCGCTCTGTCTGGGTGAAGTCTGCTGAGCTGGGCTGGGCTCCAGGTCTTCATCACTGTCAAAGCTGTCGTGATAGATTGGAGAAAGCAGAGAGAAGGTGTCTTCGTCGTCGGATAGGACGCCGTCGTCAAAGCCCTTTGGGTTGAAGTCTTTCCCCTGGATGGTTTTGACAGGGGTCGAGCTGAAGCCCTCGGTAACAGAGGCAGGACAGCTCGGCATCCTCCCTGCAGACATTGTTAGCCTGAGAACACAACACATGAGAATGTTTTACATAAGTTATGTGAGAGTTTTGTCTGTTATCTAATGTCAAACAAACATATACAACGTTTCAGTAACACAAACATAACTTACTAAAGCTATTGTTAGCCGAGGCTCATTTCAACACTTCGTTTAAACGGTTAGCAAAGTGGAGGCTAACATTAGCACTCAAAGGAAACGAACAGCTAGCGTGGGTTAGCAAACTTAGCTTGAATATTATCTAACGTGCTGCGAAGGTTTAATAATAAGTGCTATGCAAGCTAACTCCACAGTGCATGTGTGCTCTGTCTCTTGCTATATCTGAACGAACTGTGAACATTTCGTAACCCACCTTTCTGCGTATATTTGAAGAAAAGTCTCGCTTGTTGTGTTCGTCTTTTTCACCAACGCTGGAACTGATTTGCAAACAGCTCTTTTCCCATAATACACTGCGCCACGCTGCCTCTGTAACCATGGTGACGCTTGACGCTTACACACTCCCCGTGTATCTCTCGACATCTCAGTTTTTTTACGTAGATATACTTATCTTTATCTATATAAAACTATATAAAACATTTTAAAATCATGTATTCAAAGCGGTACGGCATTGTTTTGTAAATATTATAACAATGGCATAATGTAAAAAAAGGAATAATATAAAGGGGCTAAATGCAATATTTATGCTCTTGCAATATATCTCATTATTTACCCTTTTATTTTGATTGTATAATTGGTAATAGATTATTTATTTATCTGAATGACACCTGATTGGAGGTGCAGATGCAATATTGTTGTTAGAGACAATTACAATAAAGCTTTACATTGTTTTGTCAATTTTACCTCCAATTGTGAATTCTTTCATTCAATTTCTAATCAAATATACACGTTTTAACACAAATAATATTCAAGCCTTCATAAAACAATCTTGTTTCAATTCATAAGCAAGGCCGCTGATTCCTCTTGTCAGTGAACATCCAGGGAACGGACATTGAGATTGTGAGATCTTATAAGTACCTGGGTGTTCACTTGAACAATAAACTGGACTGGATTAACCACATACAATCACTCTATATAAAGGGTCAGAGCAGACTCTATCTGCTGAGGAGACTGAGGTCTTTTGGAGTGCAGGGAGCACTCCTGAGGACCTTCTTCGACTCTGTGGTGGCATCAACCATCTTCTATGGAGTGGTCTGCTGGGCAGCAGCATCTCGGTAGCTAACGGGAAGAGACTGAACAAACTCATCAATAAGGCCAGCTGGGTGACCGTGGATAAGTGGAGAGCAGGGCCGCCTTTCAATCACAGGGGCGGCGGTTTGATCCCCGGCTCCTGCTCTGCTAGTCTCATGTCAATGTGTCCTTGAGCAAGACACTTAACCCCAAAAATGCTCCCGGATAGATAGATAGATAGATAGATAGATAGATAGATAGATAGATAGATAGATAGATACTGAATTGTAAGTCACTTTGGATAAAAGCATCTAAATGACTGTAATGTAATGTGCAGCTCCCCGGTGTGTGAAGGAGAGGTACCGCAGGTCACTCTGCAGCTGCTGTCAGGCTGCACAACCAGCTGTGCTCCCAGTAAACCACACAACACCAAAACTATTTCTATTGCACACTTCTGTGCAATATAAACACACCGTGCAATAAAAATACCCTGTCTGTATAATATTTTAGTATTTTAGTATTTTTTAGTTATACTTACTGTGGATTTTGTACTTTTTGTACTTTTACTTAGTTGATATTCTTACTGTTTATTACTTATTTACTTATTTATATTACTTGTTGCTCTTGTTTTTTACTCTGTATCTTGTGTGCACTGTCCACTTTGCTGCTGTGATCCTGTGAATTTCCCCACTGCGGGATTATCTTATCTTATTTTATCTTATCTTATCTTATCTTATCTTATCTCATTATAGCTTGTAAGATGTTAAATTCACTGCAGCTCATTCCTCTTCATGAAAAAACGCTTTAGGACATTTAGAAGATTAAAAAGCTTTATTTATACAGAGGTTGTACAATATTATTGAGATTTGCATGAATGATTTATTTGATCTTATTTTGGTGATAGTTTCTGAGTGAAAATGTAATATTTGTATCCTCAGGTACTGTTTTATTCCAGTGTTATTCTGTTCAGTCCTTGACTGAGCTGTGCTTTTGTTGTTGTGCTTCAGACAATGAGTTCACTCCCTATAATAACAGGCAGTTTTTCTTTGTCTAGCAGCTCTGATCCAGTTTAAGTTGACCTGTCGGTGCACTCTGTCTCACTCCCACTCAACATTATCAGTTTAATTAGCAGCTGGTGCTCTAATTTGAGGTTGCACACTGAAGGGCTGCTTTCACAAAGACATGTGGCATTTAGTGAGTGTTTGTAATTACTTGCAGCACAAAATGTATTTGTTGTCTTGTTTATTGTCTCTTAATGCTAATGCCTACTACATAGACAACATTATGCAGTGTCTCTGAGTTGTTAATACTCATTTAACCTGTGACTTTGTTCATTGCAAATAATTATTTAGTTTGATCAAAGTTTCAAATCAAGTGGCAGCAGTGTACAGCTATAGTAACTCAGTATCAGTGGTCGAAGAAGTACTCTGATCTTTTAAGTAAAAGTAGCAATACCACAGGGTAGAAATACTTAGTTAGCATTAAAAGTCTGAAATCCAAAACTTCAGTACATTAAATGTACAGAAAGTCTTTCTATCGTATCAAAAGTAAAAGTATGGATTATGCATTACGTCTATTTCAGATATTATGTATATGTGTGTATTTCATGTTAATGAGTTTGGATTATTGATGCATTGGGGTGTGGGGTGAATTTTAACTATGCCTCTCATGATTTAATTGTTGATTACATTTGTATTAATAATCTGAATCTGCAAAGTTACTAGTAACTAAAGTTATCAAATAAATTAAGTGGAGTAAAAATGTACCTAAAATATTTCCCTCTGAAATATAATGGAGCAAAAGTAAAAAGTAGCATAATATGGAAATACTCAAGTACCTGAATATTTGTACTTAAGTACAGTACTTGTGAACTTAGTTACTTTCCACCACTGCTCTGAATAAGTCATTAATGAAAAAAGAACAACAACCACATGTCTGTATCTTGTCGGTAATCATAGAAATATTTCTAGGGCGCTCCCATCCATCACTCCTCCTGGATACAATTTTCTATAATGTGTCACTTCCCTGTGAGGCGTCTACAGTTCTGAGTAAGATCATGACACAGGAGGATAATCAGCAGCCAGCAAGAGCAGAATGCAGGTAGGTGTGTCTGATCCAACGTGTCTCCAGAGTCACACCAGGGTGAGGGATTCCAGCTCTGGCCTCTGCTGGTCCTCTCCTCGAAGGGCAGGAGTTCTCATTCAGAGCTTCATGGTCCTTTACTGACCGTATCCAGCCAACCGAGCAGCCCAGCAGCCAGCTCACCGGCCAGGTGGTATGGTGGCAGGAGACCTTCAGAGACTGCCAGAGCGCAGAGGCCGACTGCGTCGACTCTCTCAGACCCCTCTTCCAGACTCTGGACCACAAAGGAAGTCCCGCAAGAAGCTTCAAGTTATCATCTGTGTACTGCTTGTGGAGCTGTGTGAGAGATTCACTTTCTTTGGCATTGTATGCAACACGATTCTCTTCTGCACCGTGAAGCTGGGCTATGATAACTACCTGGCTGCCACAGTCAACCTGTGCTTCATAGGAGCCAGCACCCTGACCCCTGTTCTGGTTGGGTGGTTTGCAGAGACCTGCTTGGGAAGGAGCAAGGTGCTCTACTTGTGCGCTTTCCTTCATTTCTTTGGTAAGACACAGTTAATAGTTAATTCATGTTGTCTGATGTGATTAAATTTGTGCTAAAACTATAGTTTATTTCTGTTATAAGATTCAACATATTATGTACTGAGGCTTAACTCTGCCAGTTTAAAAGACAAGATTTTTATCTGTGACATGAACGAGACAGTTGCACAAATATGTGACAAATCTTAACCTTTAGAGCTCATTTCACGAGCGTTAGTAATTATATTAAGGTGCTTAGTCATGGATCTGCTTCTGTGAAGTCACACTCCTGCTTTGAAATCCATAGCTGCAACCACATGGTACCGCAGGTCCTTCCTTCCTGCTGCTGTCAGGCTGCACAACCAGTTGTGCTCCCAGTAGACCACACAACACCAAAAAACACTAAAAAGCTGTGCAATAGAAACATACTGTGCAATAAAAATACCCTGTCTGTATATATAATATTTTAGTATTTTAGTTATACTTACTGTGGATTATGTACTTTTTGTACTATTGTACTTAGTTTATATTCTTACTGTTTATTACTTATTTACTTATTTATATTACTTGTTGCTCTTGTTTTTTTACTCTGTATCTCGTGTGCACTGTCCACTTTGCTGCTGTGATCCTGTGAATTTCCCCACTGTGGGACGAATAAAGGATTATCTTATCTTATCTTACATACCATGACCTTCACCTGTCACTTGTGCTTTCTAGGCACAGCCATGCTGCCGGTGGTGGCATTCCCGTTTGAAGATTTCTACATTGACACTCATCACATGACGCACCAGCTGAAACCTCGGGAGCAGCAAATCTTGTTCTACACCGGACTCCTGGCTGCTGCACTGGGCATCGGCGGCATCCGGGCCATCCTCTGTCCCATGGGAGCCTACAGCCTGCAGTGCTACAATCAGCACCAGCTCCTGTCCTTCTTCAACTGGTGAGTGGTGTTGTTCTTGGTTGATTATGGAGAGCAAGCAAGAACTCTAATGCCCCACAAGTGGCGCTTGGGTGATTGTGGAGTTCATTTGACAGTAATTTGACATTAAAATGACCTAATGATGGTACTAGACAAAAAGTCAATGGATCATGCAATTCATCGTGAGGGGAACATGAATGTTTGTACCAAATTACTCAACAGTTGTCAAGATATATCACTAAAAAACAAAAATGCAACATCATGGTGGCACTAGAGGTCAAGTCAAAGAATCAGTAGGGTTCCTCTTCTGGGGATCATGAATGCCTGGATTGTTTCACGGCAATTCATACAATTGTGGCCATCCCTAGCCACATCACTAGCATGACTAAAAAATAATGTGTCTACTTATGAGTAGATGGAAATAATGTTTCCATCTACTCATGTGTTATTTGGTGACATCTGCAAACAGTATGTTCATGAGGGAAGTGAGTGTGATATTTGTTTTATTTATGTTTAGGTTCTACTGGCTGGTCAACCTGAATTCCACTGTCGTGTTTCTGGGTATCGCTTACATCCAGCAGTCTGTGGGCAAAAATCTGGGCTTCCTCATCCCCTTCACCTCTGTACTGCTGGCTCTAATCGCCATACACATGATGCGGAACAAACTCACCTATAAACCAAATAAAGGTAACGTACATGAAAACGAGAGACATACAAACTGGTATACAGTCACACTACATACAGTGCCACACACATTTCATTTTGTTCCTTTGTGTGTCTGTCACGCTGCAGGTGGATCACTGTTGACCACACTGGGAGTTTTCTTGAACTCTCTCAAAATGTGCTGCCTCCACTCTCGTCACCTGAGTGGAGATGTGGGATCTTGGCTGGACCGGGCCAAAGAGAACAATGGCGGGCGTTACAGCGAAACGCATGTCGAAAACGTCAAAGTTCTGGCCAAGCTCTTCCCTCTTTATAGCCTTCAGCTGCTTTACAGAGCCTGCATCACACAGGCAGGTCACTGGGAATATTATGGGTCTTTATTATAAAGCATGAAAAAGGATCATGTCCATGTTTTATCACATGAAGGGAGGCTAAGAATGTTTTCCACAGATTCCCTCAGGTTACTACATACAGACGATGAACTCAAACCTTCACCTCACCAACCTCCTGTTGCCCATCGGCGCCATGAATGTGATCAGTATCCTACCTCTGCTGCTCTTAGCGCCACTCATCGAATGTGTGACCACTTGCTACCTCTCTAAGGAAAAAACTCCTCTGGCCCCTGCAAAAGTCATCAGTGAGTATCTCCATGTGCACACACGCACGTCCCCCTCCCCCACTAATGCACACATAATTCTAATGTCTCTCTTGCTCTTCTGCCTCTTTCGTCCTCCCTCTTTCCTTCCATAATTATTCTGCAGCCCCCTCTCTCATCACCCCTCCCTGTCCATCCTCCCCTTCCAGCTCTGGGCCATGCGTGTGCCACCCTGTCGGTCCTAGTGGCAGGTTTGTCTGAGCTGCAGAGGAAGGCATACCCTCTGGTGGAGCAGACCCTGTCTGGAAAAGTTCTGCAAGTGTCATCCATGCCATGTTTCCAGCTGGCTCCTCAGTACATCCTGCTTGGTCTCGCAGAGGCTCTCGTCACTCCTGCATGTATGTGACAGACTCAAGGTCTCCATAATTTCACTTGATGCAGGTCTTACATGGTGCATCTTGCCCAGAAACTTCTGATTTATCAAATTAGCACAAACTGGCACAAAAAGGCATTTGACTTTCCCCCAGTCAGAAATGCTGCCCTATATGTCACAAATAAAGAGCAGGAAAGGTGATCTAACGCTTATGCTGTCACTTCCTCCCTGGCAGGTTCCCTCATATCTTTCCAGCTGACCCCGAGCCACATCAGAGGGATCTCCCTGCACTTCCTCACCCTGTCCTACGGAGGAGGCTGCTTTCTGGGAGCCTTCATCATTCAGCTGGTGTTCTTTCTTTCTGGAGGTAAAATGAGTACAAATACGGCATTGCCTGTTTTCTACCAATAACAAATTACATTGACATGTGAATTTGACTGAAAAAACGATGCTACTGATGCTGATATGACCACGTTGATACTCGTTTACAGGCAACTTCTACCCAAACATATTGCATGATGGGAATCTGGAGAGGTTCTTCTTCCTCCTGGCCACACTGATGGCTGTAAATACCTTTGTGTTTTGGAGTGTATCCAACAGGTAGGCCTACAGATCATATAATACATACAAACATGTGAAATACAAGTTAAATTAGCACAATCTAGTGTGCCATATCATTCTCATCTCACTGATGCTGACCAGGTACAAAGACCTGACTGTGCAGGGAAAGGCACTGACCATCAGCCCTCTGACTGAGAAGCTGCTGCATTACAAGGCCTGTCTGCGGTTCTACGACACTGTGGATTGTTCCTACACAAACCAATCTGTTGAATCTATTTTATGATCGCCTTCATCATTACATCTGCTGCATGGCGCTGGCGCTGCATGTTACTATGTTCAAGTCTGTGACTTGAGAAAATGTGAACTATATATATATATAGTATTTTGAATTAACATAATGATGTTGTTTTTACAAACAATTACAGAATGTATGCATATAATTGAACATGTAACTGTGGACTGTTATTTTAATTTTGTGGAAATGACCTGTAAATGAGTGAATTATGTTGAAATACATTTGCAAATCATATTTAGAACACTGAATGTAAATATTAGCACATTAAATCAAATGAATGATAGACATGTCATTAGTATGGTCCTTTATTTGAGTCTGTTAAACTAGAGCAAATACACTCTACTTGATTTACTTGTTTGCTTTGTTTGATAAGTAAAAGTACAAAATAAACATCATCAATGATTAAAACAACAAATTTGAAATGGCTTATTTCCATTGTGGTCCTCCAACATACAACAAGCAACACATAAAAAACAGCCGATATGTTCCAAGATAATTTCATAACTAAAATCAGGTTACAAGTTACTGAGAAACAATCTTTTCACGGCCCCTTTGAAGATGTGCTGTGATTTGATTATTATTCCATTGTAGAACATAAAGAACAAAATATAGAAATATGGTTTAGCCATCAAAGTCTTACAATGAAGCAATTCTAAGTTTGTTTAAGACAATTAAAACATTGTCTTTTATCAGTGATAAAACAAGGTATTTTGATAATGTATTTAGGAACATTTAAGAGAAAAAAAGTACAAAATATACCAGAAGAAATTTCCATTTTCCACTCTTTGATTCTCAATCAAGATTCTCACATACTGTATGTTGTAATTACTATTGATGCATACACGTCTCTAACTCACACACACAAATATGATTAACTTTGCACATGTTCATAATTGTCCTACTGTTGTGCTTTTTTCCATCCCTGAATCATAAATGGCAGATGTTCCTATGGCTAACATGTTTTAATACAAACTGGCTTAGATTTTGCATATTTTCAGTGTTGAACCTAAATCAACAGAAAACCCAGGATAGAGAGGTTCAGTGAAGGTGGTCTGGATTTGGATCAGCTGTGTCAAACTGTTTGAGCCAGAAACACTGTAGAAGCCCAGTGTTCCTGCTTTGTAATCAAGGTGTATGCCCACTCTGCGAGAGAGAACCGGAGGAATCTGGCCTTTGTGAAGATTATTGTGCCAAAATGCGCAGCCGGACGAAGAGCAGGTTAATTTCCAGGAGAGCTCATTGTGGCCAAAACAGCAGCCGCTGCCTGAACCCTTTCTTTCGATGCCTTTGTAGGACAGGGCCAAGTCGACAATGCCACCATCCCACTTCACCTCCCAGTAGTGGCTGTCCTGAAGGCCCACTTTGCACAGCGCCTGGTGATAGAAGGTGAATCTGTCGGGGTGATCAGGATGAGCCTGGTCCCCGTCACTCCACGATATCGCTCTGTTTCTGTGGGACAAGCAAAGACATGCAGCCACTGTGTTGGGATCCACCTCCACTGTGGAGTCTGCAGGGAAAGATGAAACATTCATTTGGCTGGGGAATCTTTTCATGTTTGATATTTGTGCAAAGTGAATTAACCTTGTGCTTACTCTTATAGCAGTTCAAAAGGTATGTCCTTGATGTGCTTTTCTTACGCAGCATTGGCAGTTTTGACACTGTTGAAACAAACAAAAAAAAACACTGATGATTCTGTCTATACAATAGCAGGAAATACAAAGACCAGACCAAACTTAATTATAAGGTTTAGAGCACCGATTCTGGTCTTTCTTACCCAGATTTTCTTCAGAGTGACTGAATAATTCTTTTTTTTCTTTGCTGCATATATTTTTCAGTTTATCCATTTGTTTGGAGGTAAACTCTGTCAGTCCTTCATGTGAGTCTGTGAACACAGGGAGGCCACCCAGAGCTTGGAAACCCTGCACAGGGCAAACAAATACATTGTGTGACTGAAACATTTTCTTTTAATTAAGCGACAAAAATGAGATATAAATTGTTATATACTTTCTAAGACTGTAAACATGTAATCACCTGCAGAAACTGAATGGGGTCCTCTGTCAGTGAGAGCTGGTGGAGTTCATCCTCTCTCCTCCTCAGCTCAAACACTTCACGCTCCAGTTGGCCGAGATGATTGTTGGTCCAGTCCATTCCAGCTTTCTCTGCTTCTCCAACTTTCTCTCTCATCTCAGAGCGCTTCCTCTCCACAGAGCAAACAAACATACGGATGCGCTCAACACACAGTCGCTCCAGGTCATCACACGCCTCCCATGCAGCATCCTTGTATAGGAAACAGTCAACATTTGTCCTGTTATGATTGATGACTATTTTGAATTACTGCATATTTACAAAAACCTGGGCTACTTTAAACTCCCTTAAGTTATTCTGTAACATATGATTTTTTTTATGCCATTTAAAAACAAAACATGTCAAACACTTGACATTGTTTTAAAGCCTGTAATAGTGGTCTAGGTCAGTGGTTCTCAACCTAGAGGTCTGGACACTCCAAACAAATGTTTTTTTACCTCTTCAGGTCAATGATGATTATTCAAGTATAACAATCTAAAATATAAATATATAATTTAAATGGAATTGTTTGCATTTTGGGGTGTACATTTTTTAGCCTGGAGTTAAAGGAGAAGACTGATCCAGGATCTTTTGCAGAGCCTGGTGTCAGCACTGCTTGCCTGGTTACCTCACAGTGACGCATAGACTTCAGAAAGTCTCACACGTGACCACAAGCAGAATCACAGTTAGGGCTAGATGTTTCCCTCTGTTCCAAGTCTTTATGCTAAACTAAGCTAAGCTAACCAGCCTCTGGTTGCAGCATCATATTTTACAGAAATACATGAGAGTTATATCAATGTTATTATCTAACTCTTGGCAAGAACACAAGCTCATAAGAGGTCACAAGCCAAACAGTTTGGGCTTTAGCAGTGAAGATTACTTCAGCCATTCTTCCTGCTGGTGTCTCTAGCTGTGTTCCCGATCGCATCCTTTTTCTTTTTATATGTAGTACGTACTGCAGCTGCCTTTACAGAGTACGTACTGTTGCATGCAGAATGCATTCAATGAGACATACTACCTCATCATAACATGGCACCTTCCACTTCCTCATATATCTGCTGCACAAAGGATTGTGGGTCAGAATAGCCAGAAAAGCATGCTGGATTGCATACTGCAAAAAGTCCTGGTATATTTGACATACTTTTTAACGGGGACGTACTAAATCTTTTTCTGGTAAACTAAATAGTGTGGTAGTATAGGTAATGGAATGGTAAATATACAGTCTGCATGCACCAAGCCTCTTATTCTTTATTTTCAGTATTCATATAAATGTGTGAGTGGCTTAATATCGTCATCATTCTTCGCTGTCAAAGAGAGAAGTGAAATTCCACCGTTGCCCACAGTTCACACCCTTTTTTCTCGTTTCTTTATCTGTCCGTTAACAGCAAATGTGTACATTGTATACTTTCTTGTATCAGGATTTTGAAAGCAAAGAAATATATTTATGAATAGTAGTAGAAGTACTTGTGTTTGCACTCACTCTTATAGAGCCTGCAGCCTGCCTCAGCTCTGCCATTTCCTTCTCCGAATTCTGCACTCTGTCTGCAATTTCCTGTTTACCTCGCTCCAGTTGTCTCTGTTGAAACACAAATCCAGGATCTTTTTCGGAACCTCAGTGACATTAAAAATGACTTGAGCATGGGGATGAACTGAATTACCTGCATTTCACACTTCTCTGCCGCAACTGTCACCGTGTCATGACCTTTGTGGTCATCCATCACACACAGCAGGCATACGAACTGCTGATCTGAGCGGCAGAAAATCTCCAAAAGTTTGCCGTGGCGGCCACAGATGCTGTCTTTGATCCATGCAGAGGCTTGAATCAGATTGTGTTTCTGTAGTGGTGGCAACTCAAAGTGAGGCTTCAGGTGAGTCTCGCAGTAAGAGGCCAAACACACCGGACAGAACATCCAAGCTTTTCTTTTCCTCTCTGTGCAAGCGTCACATTGCACGTCACCAGGTGCAGCATAGGTGTCAGCAGCAGCAGCATCATTTTGACTTTGTTTCCTCTTGTGTTCCTCGAGCAGGGCAGCCAGAAGTGTGTTCCTCTTCAGCACAGGCCTGGGGGAGAACGTCTGCCTGCACTGAGGGCAGCTGTAACTCTTTCCGCTGTTATTATACACATCCCAGAAGGCATTGATGCATTGTGTACAGTAACTGTGTCCACAAGCCGTCGTCACAGGATCATCCAGTATCTGTAAACAGATGGAGCAGTCGAACAAATCCGGACTGTACGCCATTGTTCTCCCGCTCAGACTGACGGAGCTACTTTCACTTTCTGTGAAGGAGTGGCTTCTTGGTGACACACATGTGCTGACTGGTCTGTGAGTTTCAGAGTAAAACAAAGTCGCTCCACTATCAGAGTCAAACATTAAGAGTTTTCAAACTTGAGTCAAAGCAACGTTACTCAATGATTTGTTTTTAATCACACATTGCAGTAATTGCTTATAAAAAAAAATCAAGCTGTTTTAATCAATATTTCCATATTGACAATGGATTAAATGAGTACTGATTGTGATGAATCCACAGAAAAGTATCTGACTGCTGTCCTCTTATGCTCCACAGAACATTTTGGTGTCTTTCAGTTTTTTGTTTATGTTCAACGACCTGCAACTTTACTGGCATGAACTGAATTTCCAGCAACAGCAGCTGTTTTCAAATAAAAAGTAAAAAATGCAGGCTATCTGCTGCCTTTAACAGATTAACAAATAGCTGGTGAACACATATTTCCCTCAGGAGTTGGTGGAGATCCAAACAGTGTTGAAAATAAAGTGAACACTTATAATCATCAAGTGGCCAGAAACATGACTGATGAATGCTAATGTTGGTCCTTTGGCAATTTGGCAATCTATCAAAGGGGTTGCCAAGCCACTCTTTTACAAGATGTCTTTTAAACATTTTTTTGGATAAAACTACAGTGTTACATTATATTTAAAAAAAAATGCATACATGTAATAATACGATTTTCTGCATTTAAAATTAGTGAGCGAGAAAAAAATCTATTTATTTATTTATTAATTAATCTATTTAAAAATATAAAATTTAAAATGCATTTACAAAACCTATTTAACCCCTGGTATGTAGGATTTGAAAAGGTGTTTCAATGGCAAAATTAGAAGGTGGCAGCAACAGAGACAAAGTTTGCCAGATGTCAGTCTGTCCATCAAGCGGATCTGGGGAAACTGAGATGGGTTTAAACAGACTACTGTTTGCTCTTTCCATTTCATTTTCACAAACAAGATAATTCGAAAAAATATGCAATCACAAACATTCTGTATGAGCTTTTCATCTTTTCCATTTATTACAATAATTCTACAAAATAAAATGCTGAGTTTACATTACAGAATGAGAAACATGTAACATACACACACACACAAATACTTTGCCACCTGTGCCATTATAAACATCGGCCTTTCCCATTTGTTTTGCCATTTTATGGAATACAATCAAATAATGAGCAATGATCAAGCGCTGGTGTTTAACAAACACACACAAAACTATACTGATGCTTCACTAGAACAACCTTGACAATGGAGGCCCTTTACTTTGGTGACATCCTAGCCGAGGCTTCTCTTCTAATTATTATTACTTGTTTCTCTTTCCTTTCTGTTGTTGCTGAGACAGTGTCTTGACCTTTGTGTTCATCCATCACACAAAGCAGGCAAATGCATTGTCCATCACTGCAACAATAAACATCAAGCTGCTTCTCATGCTAAGAGTAGATCTTCTATTGTAAGGAGGCAGAGACTTCCAATAGCGTGTGCCTTTTGACAGCAGCAGACACATATGCGGCTACAAGTGAGTAGATCAGTAAGAAGCCAGAAACACCAGGCACGACGTGACAGCTTCCAGCTTCCTCACACTCACACTCCACATCCCAGGTCAACTGCATCCTTCACTGAAGGGGTGAGTTGTTCTGCCCGACACTTTCCCTCCCAAATCAGCCAGCACTGTTCTCTTTCAACACAGGTCTGGGGGGGACAACTTTCCTTTTCCAGTGGTTATTACACAAATGTCCAGGAGCTTAAGTTTTATGACGTGGTTATAAGTGAAAGATTGCACCTCTATGCGCCTGCACATGAGCAATAGACTACATCCAGTGTCCCACATATGAGAAATTATCAATAGAGACAGAAGATCAATAACCTCCCTGCCCTGATTGGCAGTGATTCGTCAAAGAAAGCTTTATGCAATTTCTACTGCGCTCTGTGAGCACTTATCCAGCAATGTTTTCATAAAACTGTCATTCTGAATGTGCTGATTCAAGTGTACTGCGTATAAGAACTGTGATATACAATACAAATAGAACAATGTAGTGTAAAATGCCTTGCATATACATGTATTGCACAATATATATATATATATATATATATATATATATATATATATATATATATATACTACAGTATGGATATACAAATTGTATTTCTAAAGTTACTGTTACTCCTGTTTGTATTCTGAATAACACTGCAAGAGTGTTTTTAAAAATAGGCCCCTGGTGACATTCTATAAATAGTTATTTTGAAAGCATTTCAGTCAAATACTAGTGCAAGGCCGAGATCCTCCTTATGGCACTGGCACCGCAGTGGCACTTCAGCGGCAAGCGTCAGTCAGGCGTCAGTCAGGTGCCACAACTGTGGCAAGCGAGCAGCACTCGTTCAGCACCCGTCAATAAGCTGCCGAGCGGAGTCACATTTCCTGAGAACACTCATTGTTGATACTATAGGTCAGCTGCCATAAATCAGTTTTATCATCATCATAGTAGATTTTAACTGGAGAAAAAATTATTTTCTAACACGTAGATCATAAACCCCTGAATATAAACAGCACCCATTGAAATCAGATGGGAAATGCAACTCAGTAACGGTCCGAATAAGTCAATCTATGTAGCTGGCTTAAAGCTGTATGCCTGTGAGCAACCGGGTTCAACGTTTACTTTATTGAAATACTTCCGCCATCAACGTCATGATTTAGGCTGTTTTGAAACAAAAATAGAATATTTTCTGATTATTAGGCCTTAATAAAGATGATCAGCTGCAATAATCAATAACTAATACGTTTTTCAATTTTTTTTTTTTTTTTCACTTTTTCATGACATCCAAGCATCTACAGAGTGTCTCTAACAAGTGGTTATGCCTAAATGTTCGAATATTTAAAAAAAAAAAATGTATCTTCACTCTTCCTCTGCTTATATGTAGGTGTCATTAGGTGCCACAAGCTGCCAGTGCCAACAGTTGTCACAGGAGTGCCATCAGTAGTCAGGAGTATTTCTTGTCCACTAGAGAGTTGTGTTGTATCAGCATTTTTATTTTCATTTTTTATGTTTAAATATCTCTTATTGTTACTGTAAAGACGCCTGAAAGCATTGGAAGAAGGTCTTTCTTGTGTTCATCTTGCCAATAAATACTTTCTCACAAAAATATTTCTTCATACTATTTCTTGCCCACTAGAGAGTAGTGGCATAACAGACATTTTTTTAATAGTTTTTTGTTTAAATATATGTTATTGTTTCTGTAAAGACACCTGTAAGCCTTGGAAGAAGGTCTCTCTTGTGTTCATCTTCCCAAGAAATACTTTCTCACAAAAATATTTATTCGTACTATCTCTTAAGCACTCAAGAGTTGTGTCATAACAGCCATTTATTTAAATGAGTTTCGAAACCTCAAACCGGGGCTGAATCATCCAACTAATGTTTAGCCTATGGGGTTTCGAAACCTCCAACCGGGGCTGAATCATCCAACAAATGCTAAGTCTATGGGGTTTTGAAACCTCCAACAGTAGATGAATCATCCAACCAATGTTAAACTTTGTATAAACTATCCAGGATGCACACTTTTCTCACAGGTCAATATAATGCTGGGAGATAGACTATAACACAATCCTCAAACACATACCGGGGAATAATCAAGTGTTTGATTAACTATGGAAAATACACTCTGGATACACAGTTCAGCATGGGTCTGTTTTGTAAAGACACCAGTGCCAATATGGACGACACGTCTAGAGGGCGATAACGAGGGACTAGTGCAGCGAGGAAGTCAGTGTAGTGGAGTAAATTACTCAGATACACTCAGATTTGTTTTTTCAAGAAAAACTATTACTCAATGGTGTTGAGTAATACTGATGAATACAGTGTTAAGATCATGTCAGCCAGCATTTTTGTTAAAAAAGTGGCTGTTGCACCTACAATCAGACTGGCCCACAGCAGAGCTTTACTGCATATGAATGCTAAATACGCTATCGACAGAGTTGCTTTGAAAACATTCTCCATCCCTGCTGGGACGTGGGTATTCATCCAGGAAAACCTCTACATAGGACAGATCCCTAAATCTGTTACAATAGGTTTTGTCGACAACGAGGGTTATACAGGGAGCTATGCACATAAGCCCTTCAATTATAAACGCTATGACACTGAGTTCATAAGTCTACATGCCGATGGACATTCCTATCCGGCGAAACCTTTTCAGCCAAATTTTCAGAGAGATACGCAAGAGAATATTACCAAATGATACAAACAGGTCGTCATTTAAAAGACAGCTCGTTGGCTGTAACTTGTAGTGATTTTGGTGCCGGCTACTTACTATTCTGTTTTAATTTGGAGCACGATGACGGATGCTCAGGGAATGTTTCGCTAATTACATTTCCGCACAGTTAATCTCATGTTATTCTGTTTTTGACTCAGTTATTGAGATCAAACAGACGCCAAGTGTTATTGGATTACTACTAAAACACTATGAATACCATAGAATTGACTAGTGTTGTTAGAAAGCGAATTATTAATGGTTCAGATTTCATGGGTGTCCTAGCAAGCGATCAGCTCCCAAAATCCCCGGTGTGTAAATACCCTGCAATGTTGAATGTAAACACGCATCCTACTAACATGCCGGGTGAGCATTGGGTGGCTATCTATACTACAAAACACAGGAACGGCTATTTCTTTGACAGTTTTGGGAACCTTCCAGCACAAACAGTGCCATGTTTCCAGAGGCAATAGTTAATTTCCTCAAGAATAACTGTACTGATTTATCTTATTATAGATAACAGGTTCAGAATAATTTTGCTACAACATGTGGACAGCACTGTGTGTTTTCTCTATGTCACATACAGAAAGGAATGTCTTATTCATTTGTGTTAGACCTGTATGGAAATAATCCTGTTAATAATGATGCAATGGTTACCCGATTTGTTAACAATGTACAACTTTCGGTGTGCTGTGGGGATCATTTTGCTTGTGCACAATTAATGCTAAAATGTAATGCAACAAGGATAACTTTTGAAAAAATAAAAAAATATAAAGACAACTTTATCAGCAAAGAAAATCATTTATTCACGTTTGCAGAAAATACAACATTATCAGCAACGACCAGCATTTATTAACATATTTCAGGGAATACAAACAACAACAACAAACTTTGTACATTCGTTGCTGCACAGTACAGAGGAAAAACAAATGTATAAAATACATTAATTATGTCACAGGTGTACAGAAGTACAGAAATCAGAAAAATACAAAATCATTAAAATCCCTGCCATGTATCAACCATACTCCTCCTCCTGCTTTTTGATTTTGGTGTCTTAAGTGGTGTGCTATACAAACTAAAAGGATTTCGTAACCTTACATCAAATCCAGGATCAGTTTTAGTATCCATAGGGGAGTGTGGTATAACCAGACACCTTGCGCTTATTGTACAGCAACTGGACTTTCTTAAAAACTGTCTCATTTTTAAGATGGAACTTCTTTTTATGTCAGACACAGTCACCATGTGTGCATTGGTATTCTGATTGGCCACAAAGGAGTGTACTAGACCAACTAGTGACTTGTGAGTGACAACTGATGCATTTTTAGCGTTTAATGTTACGCCCTTGCATTTGACCTGTGTTATGCCATGTCTTGTATTATAGGCATAACACTTTGGACCCCCGATACAAACTCCGTGATGTAATCTTCCTTAGGGAGACCACACACATCCCCATTGTTTATTTCATCTGTCAAGTCACCAAAATACGAGCCGAGGGGCGGTACCCTATCGCCTGCCCTTGATGTGAAGACGATGCTGTCTGTGTCACAATACAACACACGCTCCTGCAGCGTATCTAACAGGTCATAAAGCATCAAACGTGCATGGGCTGGTGTCATGGCCCCCATAAAGACATTCACATCTTTTATGCGGGAACCACGGCCATCCGCGTGACACCACTGCACCATAGCCACCTCATCAGAAATAAAGCAGAACTGCTGCACATCGAAATGATCGCTAAACAGACACATAAATCTGTCAGGGTCAGTGATCAGTTCACAGGAGGGAATATTGTTCCGCATGCTAAATCGGCCCCACAAAGAGTTTAGGAGAATTTTATTACAACTTCATCGCTTTGTTGACCTTGATTTTCCTGGAATCAAGTTTAATGCCCTCTTTTTCGAAATAATCATTGACATATTTCTCCTGATCTGCCGATGTTTAGACATGCCACGGACCATGTTAGGGACTTGTTCTATGTCATTGAG
This sequence comes from Cebidichthys violaceus, assembly GCF_023349555.1. Classification (NCBI taxonomy): domain Eukaryota; kingdom Metazoa; phylum Chordata; class Actinopteri; order Perciformes; family Stichaeidae; genus Cebidichthys; species Cebidichthys violaceus. The sequence continues at coordinate 15,638,993 of NW_027176483.1, forward strand.
GTTAATACCTCTGAAATCAAAATGTTGCCTCAGTTCAAATGCATTAAAAGAGGGTATTGTCCGTCTGTGAATACTAGCAGGGAACTCTGCGGGTCCCACAGTGGGCATGATTCTCCCGCACTGATCAGTGACTCCGTTATTCATCTCTGACTCAACAAGCATCCCGTCACACCTTTCTGTGAACAACTCTTCTGATTCAACATCAAGAGTGAGCATCACACATGCATTGTCGCCCTCATAATGATCAGATGCACCAACACACCTCTCTGAGGTTCCCACATCACACTCATGCTGAGTCGGGGTGTCAATATCACTAATACGAGACCATACATCTTCACATCGAGGGATTGTTATTTCTGATGTGCTTATAGCATCATCACGTTTAGGGGATGAATATGAGGAGTGGGATGAGGGGGGAGAGGAAGAAGATGGGGAGGAAAAAGAAGAAGAGGAGTAGGAAGAAGAGGAAGAGGAAGAAAAGGAGGAGGAGCAGGCTCCCATGTCTGATTCATGAGGCCCATACAATGTAGTACTACAGTCATTATGCAATTCCATACTTTCATCACCACAAAATAATGCATCAATCAGGTCTGTGTATCCCTTATCTACATAAGATAAATGTGGTACTGTAAAATGCCACACACACACACACACACACACACACACACACACACACACACACCTCAACAGCAACAAAATCAGCAGCAGCTGTAGCAGCAGTAGCAGCAGTAGCAGCAGCAGCAGCATCAGCAACCATACACTGCTTCAGTGCCCGCATTCTTTGAGCCTGATAAGTAAGCTGTTGCAACACTGATTGCCCTCCTTGGTCATGAGTAGAGCCATGAGTGCGTATAGCAGCTGTATGGGCTATGTCATAAAAAGCATGGCCCGTAACAGGAGTGTCTTTATCATAAACAAGCACAAGGTCACACACACACTATTATCATCATCATCATTAGCACTGTTACTACGTTTTAAAAAATTTGGGGTGGAGACATATTGACGCTTGTTATTATAGCCGATGTATAACCAATCACTTTATTAAGACACCAAAAACATAATAATTGTGAATTACCCTAGCCTCTTTGAGATGTGTTCAAGGACTGTACCCATATTATCGATAACACTAATCACAGCTGCTGAATGAAGCTTATACTCCTGAGCTGTAATAGCCTGTGTCTCTCTGATCAAGGTAACATTTTTATCCAGCACAGCTACTAATCCCAATATGTCCCTGTTGACAGCTGCCTGTGTCTCACTTAGCAGCGCACACTTTTTTTCCACCCCCGCTAATAGTCCTAATATGTCCCTATTGGCTGCAGCCTGTGTCTCACATAGCAGCTGCTCGTATTGACTGCATTTTACACAACTCTGATCCTCATGAACCCCTGCACTCTGATTTACAACTTCTTCTGGTTGTACAGATGCCCCTTGCTGATTTGCCAGCTCATGTATCGATGACTCCGCAACACCAAAGCCAAACCCACTCAGATCACACAATTCAACCTGATTTGATTGTGTTGAAAAAACAGGGTCCTGTGATGGTAACAATGTATCCCACTGGCTCAAACAATCATATAACCCGGGGAGAATGTCTACATCAGCGTCGTTTTTGTCATTACACCACATCAGATCAGCATCATCATCACCAAACTGTACTGTATCAATAGTCATAGGGGTCTCGATACATGTATCACCAACACAGTGATCAAACACAAACTGTACAATATCAAATGGCTGTTCAGCTGGCGACGAAACAGGTTTGTACTCACAGATTGATGCAACAGCTTTGACTAATTCAGTCTCAGGCATGCACACCGACGCACCATGGTTCACAAACGCCGATTCTGATAATTCGTCGGTCTGTGCATTAACATCCTCTGATGAGGTCTCCGCTTTGAGGAGCGCTTCAACAGCTATGGACAATTCATCACAAAGGGGCGCTCCGGGTAGTGGCTCGTTTGGCTGTGCCCTCTCAGTCCGCACCCTGATAAACAAAACAATAGTAAAATAAATATAAGTATAATATAATATATATGTATATATATATATAAACACCATTGCAAATGTAATAATTAAACTCATCTTTAATGAACACATACCTTTTCGTTTTTTTCCTCTTTTCCTCAGCAAGTTTTTCAGCCCTCTTAAACTTTAACAATAATCTCCCAGGTTTGGGTGAATTGATATCTATAAGTATTTACAAAGAAATAAATGAATATTCTCTAGTGGAAAAAGAACAACAGGATTTACACACACACACACACACGCACACACACGCACACACACACACACACACACACACACACACACACACACACACACACACACACACACACCAGTTTTCAATTTCTTGGCCTTCTGCCCAGCTGGTTACTGACTTTAACAAATCTATCTTAAAGCCACTGGGGGGCGAACTGGAGAACTTGTTCGGACGCGTGTTCTATGCCACAAACATTTCACTGTCTTTCTTTCGATCGGTTGATTGATTTATTCCGTTTGAACATTGACACCATAACAGAACACCACGGGATACTGCATGACAGTATACTACAACACCTTGACACGCCGGCTGACACAGTCAAAAACTGTTTGCTTCCCATCCACACACCTGATTCTCATCCCCCGGCACTTACCTATATGCACTTTTATGTCAATGTGCCACCCTAAGTTCAATGTCAGAACTGCATATCTAAATTCACCTCGTGTTTCCTTCAAAGATAAAAGAAAACAACAAAACTACATTATGGCTCCAACAGTATTTAAACACAAACCTGAATACTTACCATACACAGGAACAGGAGCAATGTTTTCAGTATCGTCATCACTGATATACCCCCGAATGAGATCTAATGATGAACTTTAAAAACAATCCTGATTTTAAAATAAAACACACAGTTGTCAACAAAATAAATAAAAGAAGAAGAAGAAGAAATACTCACACTTGCTCATGAGCCATTGCTATAGCGGTGCAAGACAACAAGTTGGAAGAAGTGTCTTGAATGTGCTGGAAAATATGCAATGCAAGGTAGCCTATATATAGATCTCATTCATCCGACCAGTCTCAATCATCCGACTGGTCTCATTTATCCGACCACGTCTTCATTTATCCGACCACGTCTCATTCATCCGACCAGTCTCATTTATCCGACCACGTCTCATTTATCCGACCGGTCTCATTTATCCGACCAGTCTCCATTCATCCGACCACGTTTCATTCATCCGACCGGTCTCATTTATCCGATCACGTCTCAATCATCCGACCGGTCTCCATTTATCCGACCACGTCTCATTTATCCGACCGGTCTCATTTATCCGTCCAGTCTCCATTCATCCGACCACGTCCCATTCATCAACCGGTCTCCATTTATCCGACCACGTCTCATTCATCCGACTACGTCTCATTCATCCGACCGGTCTCATTTATCCGACCAGTCTCCATTTATCCGACCACGTCTCGTTCATCCGACCACGTCTCATTTATCCGACCAGTCTCCATTTATCCAACCACGTCTCATTCATCCGACCACATCTCATTCATCCGGCAGTCTCAATCATCCGACCAGTCTCCATTTATCCAACCACGTCTCAATCATCCGACCAGTCTCCATTTATCCGACCACGTCTCATTTATGCGAGCGGTCTCATTTACCCGTCCAGTCTCCATTCATCCGACCACGTCCCATTCATCCAACCGGTCTCCATTTATCCGACCACGTCTCATTCATCCGACTACGTCTCATTTATCCGACCGGTCTCATTTATCCGACCAGTCTCCATTTATCCGACCACGTCTCATTCATCCGACCGGTCTCATTTATCCGACCAGTCTCCATTTATCTGACCACGTCTCATTTATCCGACCGGTCTCATTTATCCGACCGGTCTCATTTATCCGTCCAGTCTCCATTTATCCGACCACGTCTCAATCGTCCGACCGGTCTTATTTATCCGACCAGTCTCATTTATCCGACCAGTCTCAATCATCCGACCAGTCTCAATCATCCGACCAGTCTCATTTATCCGACCACGTCTCCATTTATCCGACCACGTCTCATTCATCCGACCAGTCTCATTTATCCGACCAGTCTCATTTATCCGACCACGTCTCATTTATCTGACCGGTCTCATTTATCCGACCACGTCTCATTTATCCGACCAGTCTCCATTTATCCGACCACGTCTCATTCATCCGACCACATCTCATTCATCCGGCAGTCTCAATCATCCGACCAGTCTCCATTTATCCAACCACGTCTCAATCATCCGACCAGTCTCCATTTATCCGACCACGTCTCATTTATCCGACCATGTCTCAATCGTCCGACCGGTCTCATTTATCCGACCAGTCTCCATTCATCCAACCACGTCTCATTCATCCGACCGGTCTCATTTATCCGACCAGTCTCCATTTATCCGACCACGTCTCATTTATCCGACCGGTCTCATTTATCCGACCGGTCTCATTTATCCGTCCAGTCTCCATTTATCCGACCACGTCTCAATCGTCCGACCGGTCTTATTTATCCGACCAGTCTCATTTATCCGACCAGTCTCAATCATCCGACCAGTCTCAATCATCCGACCAGTCTCATTTATCCGACCACGTCTCCATTTATCCGACCACGTCTCATTCATCCGACCAGTCTCATTTATCCGACCAGTCTCATTTATCCGACCACGTCTCATTTATCTGACCGGTCTCATTTATCCGACCACGTCTCATTTATCCGACCAGTCTCCATTTATCCGACCACGTCTCATTCATCCGACCACATCTCATTCATCCGGCAGTCTCAATCATCCGACCAGTCTCCATTTATCCAACCACGTCTCAATCATCCGACCAGTCTCCATTTATCCGACCACGTCTCATTTATCCGAGCGGTCTCATTTACCCGTCCAGTCTCCATTCATCCGACCACGTCCCATTCATCCAACCGGTCTCCATTTATCCGACCACGTCTCAATCGTCCGACCGGTCTCATTTATCCGACCAGTCTCCATTTATCCGACCACGTCTCATTTATCCGACCGGTCTCATTTATCCGACCGGTCTCATTTATCCGACCGGTCTCATTTATCCGTCCAGTCTCCATTTATCCGACCACGTCTCAATCGTCCGACCGGTCTTATTTATCCGACCAGTCTCATTTATCCGACCAGTCTCAATCATCCGACCAGTCTCATTTATCCGACCACGTCTCCATTTATCCGACCACGTCTCATTCATCCGACCAGTCTCATTTATCCGACCAGTCTCATTTATCCGACCACGTCTCATTTATCTGACCGGTCTCATTTATCCGTCCAGTCTCCATTCATTCGACCACGTCCCATTCATCCGACCACGTCCCATTCATCCGACCAGTCTCCATTTATCCAACCACGTCTCAATCATCCGACCAGTCTCCATTTATCCGACCACGTCTCATTTATCCGAGCGGTCTCATTTACCCGTCCAGTCTCCATTCATCCGACCACGTCCCATTCATCCAACCGGTCTCCATTTATCCGACCACGTCTCAATCGTCCGACCGGTCTCATTTATCCGACCAGTCTCCATTTATCCGACCACGTCTCATTTATCCGACCGGTCTCATTTATCCGACCGGTCTCATTTATCCGACCGGTCTCATTTATCCGTCCAGTCTCCATTTATCCGACCACGTCTCAATCGTCCGACCGGTCTTATTTATCCGACCAGTCTCATTTATCCGACCAGTCTCAATCATCCGACCAGTCTCATTTATCCGACCACGTCTCCATTTATCCGACCACGTCTCATTCATCCGACCAGTCTCATTTATCCGACCAGTCTCATTTATCCGACCACGTCTCATTTATCTGACCGGTCTCATTTATCCGTCCAGTCTCCATTCATTCGACCACGTCCCATTCATCCGACCACGTCCCATTCATCCGACCGGTCTCCATTTATCTGACCACGTCTCATTCATCCGACCGGTCTCATTTATCTGACCAGTCTCCATTTATCCGACCACGTCTCATTCATCCGATCGGTCTCATTTATCGGACCAGTCTCCATTTATCCGACCACGTCTCATTCATCCGACCACATCTCATTCATCCGGCAGTCTCAATCATCTGACCAGTCTCCATTTATCCGACCACGTTTCATTCATCCGACCAGTCTCCATTCATCCGACCACATCTCATTCGTCCGACCAGTCTCATTTATCCGACCAGTCTCCATTTATCCGACCACGTCCCATTCATCAGACCGGTCTCCATTTATCCGACCACATCTCATTCATCCGACCGGTCTCATTCATCCGACCAGTCTCCATTCATCCGACCACGTCTCAATCGTCCGACCGGTCTTATTTATCCGACCATGTCTCAATCATCCGACCACGTCTTATTCATCCAACCGGTCTCCATTTATCCGACCACGTCTCATTCATCCGACCGGTCTCATTTATCCGACCAGTCTCCATTTATCCGACCACGTCTCATTCATCCGACCACATCTCATTCATCCGGCAGTCTCAATCATCCGACCAGTCTCCATTTATCCGACCACGTTTCATTCATCCGACCAGTCTCCATTCATCCAACTACATCTCATTCGTCCGACCGGTCTTATTTATCCGACCAGTCTCCATTCATCCAACCACGTCTCATTCATCCGACCGGTCTCATTCATCCGACCAGTCTCCATTTATCTGACCACGTCTCAATCGTTCGACCGGTCTTATTTATCCGACCAGTCTCCATTTATCCGACCGGTCTCATTTATCCGACCATCTCTCAATCATCCGACCACGTCTCATTCAACCGACCGCTCTCATTTATCCGACCAGTCTCCATTTATCCGACCACGTTTCATTCATCCGACCAGTCTCCATTTATCCGACCACGTCTCAATCGTCCGACCGGTCTTATTTATCCGACCAGTCTCCATTCATCCGACCACGTCTCATTCGTCCGACCGGTCTCATTTATCCGACCAGTCTCATTCATCCGACCAGTCTCAATCATCCAACCAGTCTCATTTATCCGACCAGTCTCATTTATCCGACCACGTCTCAATCATCCGACCGGTCTCATTTATCCGACTAGTCTCAATCATCCAACCAGTCTCCATTCATCCGAGCACGTCTCAATCCTCAATTTCTCCAACCGCGTCTAAACAGCTTCGCGCATATTTTACTTTGACGAGCGCTTTTACATTACTCCGAGCAGAATATCGCTCGCAGGCTGCAATGTGGCTTACCTGCTCGCATGAGCCACATTGCAGCCTGCGAGGAGAAAACCATGCTTTGAGTGCGAGGGGCGTCCCTTAGCGGGCGACTACTATCACTGATCTTCTGCTCGCGACATCGGAGTGATGTGAGAGCGCTCGTCAAAGTAAAATACGTGGATCTAATTTGCGCTCTCGGATTTTGACAGTGATTTGCCTTCATACGAGAACATCTACAACTCGGGGTTTGGAAAGACAGAGCTCAGCAGGACGAACCCGGAAGACACTCTGCAGACCGGGCATGATGCAAGTAGCGCTAGATCAAGGTCTACCGGATCCCTCCACTGGACAATACAGTTCGCACACGCTCAGTTGTATTTCGTATGTGCTCTGCCAATATTATATTGTATGTGTTTCTGTATTCCTGTAGACACCAGTACACTCGTGTTGGATGCTATACGCTCCCATACAGTGGGGGGCAGTATGCGCCTCAGCTGTCTTTTGGGTTGCGACCTTCTAACAGCGCGAAGAGGACGTTACGATAACATGGACAAGTGAAGGGACTATTAGGTAAGCGCACTCACGTCATTTTTTCCAGTAATAACTCTCTCCAGATCTAATAAAGGCGCTGACATGGTACATGATCATCATATTACATAACGGACAGCAAAGAGATGAACGAACGGGAGTAATAACCTGCCATACTGTGTACTGCGTTAGTAGCCGAGCATCACAAATGACCTACAGTCTGTGTATCGGGCTTTTAAACACGCATTTCTTGAACTTGAATAAAGATCGGATGTATGGTTAGCTGTTTAAGAGTGTGTGCTTTAGGTAACGTTGCTGTTAAACCTGTTAACGTGCCACAGTAGACGCAGCATCTGTGCCAAACATAGGAAGTATAGACATGCCCCCGTTGTTAAAATGCAGGGAAGGGTGAACACTCTTCAGACAAAACTGCGAAAACAAATACTTTACAAGTCGTCTTAGAAACTAATCAATAGGAGACAAACCAGCCTGAGAGCATAGTCCACAAAGAGATGCAGTCTTTGTCTTTCCTCTGTTGAACTTGTATGAAAGATGTTCAGCCATGATACTGAGAAACTACAATACAACTAACTCACAGAACAGGATTTTGTGATTAGTTTGTAGATAATCTACTTGTACTGGTGACCAACGTGTCGTAAACAGCAGCTTTTACACTGACCTAATCTTTTTCTGTTTGACTTTTTTGTCTTTTAGGAGCCTTGATCTAATGCTGGCAGTGGAGAACTGAGGAGTTTTTACATTATGGAGGCTTTAGTTGACGTCCTAAATGTATTCCACATCAAGGCCAGTGGACTGTCTGTGACACTTGGCCTCTTTCTCGTCTTTCTGGGTCTTCTCTACTGGTGAGTAAATGTAATTTATCCCCGTTTGTGAAGAGGTGCATCACAGAAATTAAGTCAAGTTATCTACTAATATACAACCACACATTTTGTGTAAATTCAGATATTCATAACAGCCCTCATTCATCAGATCTGACGTTTGTAGTTTTGCATGTTGGGCTTTCTGATAGCGTTTTATGGGGAAGCCCTTGAAGAAATATCTCAAAGTGTTGCAAGCCGGGAACAAACCAGCCGGGAACAAACCAGCCGGGAACAAACCAACAAGAGTGTTGATCACGCACCAACGAAACCCAATCAACTAACACTTGCACCCATCAGTCAGCATTTGTAGAGCTGATGGGGCAAAAGACTGATTATAAACCAATGGCAGGATTATTTGGGGATGTATTTGCTTTATTTTTTTTTTCCATCAACACAACTCTGCGCTTTGTCTTCAAGGTATTCAATTTACCCCTATTCAGTCCTTTCTCGATGTGGAATCAAACATCCAAAGCCAGTACCTTTCTTGGGCAACATCTTCATGTTTCGCCAGGTAAGATATTGCTGCAATTTCTATCAAACTAAGAAACACCTCTCAGTCTCTAACCTTTTTGTTTATCTTTAACTTCTGTTAAAAACTGATTTGAATAAGACATTTTACCCACTGATCAACATCGTCTTACAGGAATGCACTGGACTATATTTAATTGCTATGAAAGCAGCAGAAGAAGAAACATTCAGCAGGTTCCATTTGAAAGCATTTATTCTCTTCAGTTGGATTAAGGTGTAGTGAAGTGGTTTCATTTCTACAATTAAAAGAGAGTAAATATACAAATTATATTCTATCACATTCACTTGAATACAAAAATCAACTAATAACTATCAAATCGGTACATCAATACATCCCGACTTTAATAGATAATAATAGAATGTCAGAATTAAATAGAGATTAGATGTACAACTTTACAAAGACTACTCACTCAGGGACAAAGGGAACCTCTTTAATCAAAGTGCACTGTGCAAACACTCGGGGCAATTAGCACACCTGTGGGAGTGTTAGCACGCTTCCAGAGAGCGTGCTCCTGTGCTCCCCAATCCAGCAGTCATGTGACCTCCACTTTTCTACAACATGTTGCTGCACATAGATCAATGTGTTAATGATTGCGTCGTGTTTTAGTTTTGTTTCATATCAGCCTGCTAAAGTGACATACGGTTTGTTCTGTGCTTTACAGAGGGAAAATATAATTTTACTACTTGATCAATAACATATGCCTAACATGTCCAGACTTGGCTGAATAATCTTATTTTTCATTTAAAAGAATTTTGAAAGCTGAAAGAGATCATCTCTGTTTTTATGTAACAATGATGTTCCAGGTGTTTATGGTATACAGATGTCTCTGCACAGCACATCCTGATGTGATTTAGTCATCAGACAAGGTGGCCATGGCCCCTGTAGCTTCCACTACAGACATTTATCAAGCAAGTTTCAGTATCTTGAAATGAGGCAGGGCTTTTGATTAACAAGTAAGCTAACAAAAACAAGCATATATGCAGCTCCCACAGTCATACAGCTGATTGACTGTCATACTGTTACTTTGTTCTATAATTTACATTAAGACAACAGCCCAAATACCAATCTGTCTCCAACATGGAGTCATTTCTTTCTTATGAAGAGCTTCTCTGGTTCCTTTCTGATGTTTTGGGATGTTATTTGTCATATGTTGCTCTTTGTTTCATTTTCAGGGTTTTTTCAACCCCATCAATGATCTCATAAAGACTCATGGCAGAGTTTGTGGGTAAGTAGAAGAAGTATTCTCTGCATCAGCATCTGAGGAAATGATGGAACATGTTATTGGTTGTAATTCTTCCACACCAACATGAAATAAACACTTGCTTGATAAAAACCTCTTATAGCAACACTGAGATTGTTGGCTTCACATGGTATATTTTAGGTATTATTTGGGCCGGAGACCGGTGGTGGTGATAGCGGACCCTGACATGCTCAGACAGGTGATGGTCAGGGACTTCAGCAGCTTCACAAACAGAATGGTGAGGACATTAACCAAAGCATGCACACTTTCAGTATAAGCCCCAATGATGTAATAACAGATGTTTGTGCATCGACTCTCCTGTCTCTTTGTGCAGACTCTTCGCTTCGCCACCAAGCCCATGACTGACTGTCTGCTCATGCTGAGGAACGAACGCTGGAAGAGAGTGCGGAGCATCCTGACCCCGTCATTCAGTGCTGCCAAGATGAAAGAGGTGAGACATGAGAGGGTGCCAATTACAATCAGCCGGTATTCATTACGAAGAATGTCATTTTGTGGTCTTACAATTTGCCAATTAGAAGAGCAGATGCAAGATAGAGCTACATTTTTTGTCTAATAACTTACTGTCTGACACAGATGGATGGTTAGAAGTGTGGAGTGGATGATGTATTGTAAACTATTTAAATTCGGAAAGATTCTTGGACAATGTATAACATGATTATTTCGTATATAACTAAAGCCCCAATTTGGTGTAACTATTGAGGGTTATTTTGGTGTCCTGGTTCTGCTGATAAACATGTCTAATTTATAGTGGTGCTGCCCCACTGCTTTCAACTGAAGTAAATATCAGACCTGCATCATTTTGGAGATAGCTTCTCAGTCCAGGCGCAAGGAGCGGAGACAATGTGAGGGTCTCCTTTGTAGAAATGGGCGTGTTGAGTTCATGGTCCATTTGTTAAGTCCAAATTCACTTTCCTTTCAAAACAGTTCTGACTTTTGGAGGGGCTCTCATAAAGTTCTCTCTTGTCTTCATGAATACCTGAAAATATTGAAACATGTTTACTTTACAGTTCAATTTAAATGACCACATTGCAGTTTTTAGGTATTTATGGACTATTTTTTCAGATGTTTGTGTGTCTGTCCTTTCCCAGAAACTCTCAGCAGCTGTGACGAGTATCTGTAAGGGTTGTGCAGAAAATAAGGGCTGGTCCCAAGTACAGGGAGACACGGGAAACGGAGGGTTGGATAATTGCGGGTTTAATGGTAACAAAAAGGTATTCGACACAAAAACGTGTGAATCACAAGTCCATGAAAATAAAACATCCAAAGCAACAGGGAACAAGGCAAAGGGGAGCGGACACGAAACGTACCGGGAGGGAATGGCAGGCAGACGACAGACAGACCAGGTTACACCAAAGACAGACGAACACTGAACCAAGGGACACACAGGGTTTAAATACACAGGGGAGGTGCAGGTGATTAGACACAGCAGGCTTCAATTAGGGGTGGGGCAGACAATCACGGGAGGAACAGACAGGGGCAGAAAACAAAGTGCAAGACACAATAGATAAAACGGAATAAACTAAATCACGACATAAATCGTGACAGCATCACTGTCTTTTATATTTTCCTGTAGATGGTTCCTCTCATCAACACAGCCACCGATTCCCTGATGAGCAATTTGAATGTCTCCGCTGAGTCAGGAGAGGCCTTCGACATCCACAGGTAATCAGACACGCAGTGAGCAAAGGCTGTTAGTATCACGGTGTAGTTTTCTGTCCTCATATCTCTGTGTGTTTTGCAGATGTTTTGGCTGCTTCACCATGGACGTTATTGCCAGCGTGGCATTTGGTACTCAGGTGGACTCTCAGAACAACCCAGATGACCCGTTTGTCCGCCATGCACAGATGTTCTTCTCCTTTTCTTTCTTCAGGCCCATTATGCTGTTTTTCAGTCAGTCAAATCTATTGGTGTTGTTATTTATATGTATGAATTATTACATGTGAGACATAATAGGAACGCAAAGAAGGCAAAAGAATAAAATATTATTAAAACATAGAAACGGGAGGGTTTACTATCTTCTGTTAAATAGATACGTTACAGAATAATTGGACAATAAATGTGAAGATAATTTAGCATAAAAGATGTTTGTAGATTTAAAAAAAAACATGCATTTGCAGTCATATTTGAGTGTGAAGGTGGCATTTCAGGTAGATTACATGAACAAATTTGGTTTGTGCGTCTAGTTGCTTTTCCATTCATCACGGCTCCTCTGGCGGGATTCATCCCCAACAAAAGACGAGACCAGATGAATCACTTCTTCATCAACATCATTCAGAAGATCATCAAGCAGAGAGAGGAGCAGCCTGCTGAACAGGTGAATCTCATGAGCATCTAATAATCTTAAATACAGTACAATTTATACTGTTAACTTAAAGTTTTTATTATTTATTTTTTTGCATGTAGCGGCGTAGAGACTTTCTTCAGCTGATGTTGGACGCACGAACCAGCAAAGAGTGTGTGTCTTTGGAACACTTTGACACAGCGAGTCATGCTGCTGATCAGCAGACGCAACACTCGGATCAGGACGACCGTCTTCACCCACAGGAGCCGTCCTCCAGGCGTCCACAGAAAAAGATGATAACTGAGGACGAGATCGTGGGACAGGCTTTTGTCTTTCTTCTGGCGGGCTACGAAACCAGCAGCAACACGTTGGCCTTCACCTGCTACCTACTGGCCATCAACCCTGAATGTCAATGCAAAGTACAGCAAGAAGTGGATGATTTCTTCACCAGACACGTGAGTGTGTCACGTTACGGTTTGATCTGATCTCATTTTCTTCAGCTACTTACGACATACGATTTTACTTGTGGACAGTTCAAATTCAGTGCACACAGATCTTTTTGTTCTGTTTTCATGGTTCAAACTTTTACTGAACTGTGCTGGATTTAGTTTATTTTTCCTTTTGTTGCAGGAGTCACCAGATTACACTAATGTCCAGGAGCTGAAGTATTTAGACATGGTGATAAGTGAAACATTGCGCCTTTACCCTCCTGGATTCAGGTAAATTAACAACATTAAATGAGTATAAAAGGTGCATTTTTATTTTGATGTACTACAGTCACAAGGAGCATCTTCATTTATTTCTGTACATACATGCAGTAGATTACAGGAATCACATGGAGTAAAGAAGGGAACATGAGTTCCAAGTTTATCAAACATACATCCATGGCATTATTCCCCACAAAGGTTTGCGAGAGACATCGACCAGGACTGTGTGCTGAACGGCCAAATCCTCCCTAAAGGAGCGACGCTGGAGATCCCAGCGGGCTTCCTCCACTACGACCCGGAGCACTGGCCAGAGCCTGAGAGGTTCATCCCTGAGCGGTAGGAGACTGTTCTCACTCTGAATAAGCAAAACTAACATGCCTGTGCTTTGTGTTTCATTATCATCTACATTTAGTAGATGGCTGAACTGGATTTGCTAACAAGTTCATTCATTACAAATTAATTTCATGTGTCTGTCAACACCTGCAAATAATGGAAAAGTAGTGTGCAACAGATATTACTCAAACAGCTCAACATTAAAAACCTTCAAAATAAAATGGTATGATTGAATATTCCTTTTTTACAGAAGACATTGTAACATGCCACAGTAGGAAAAGCACAGGTGTAAATAATAAAATGAAATGTTTTGCTGTTCCTTATTGTAAAACCTGTCAATGTTTTTAGCATCAACATGTAGACTATACACCACCTTTCTTCACTCATGTCTAACACGGCTATAACGAAGGCAGTGAAGTCCCTGTATTGTGCTAAAGGAAACACACTATCTCGCTGATTGACTCCTATTCTGTACTGCTTTTAATCAATCCCAAATCTCCAGATTCACACCAGAGGCCAAGGCCAATCGACATCCATTTGTATACCTGCCGTTCGGGGCCGGTCCCCGTAACTGTGTGGGGATGAGGCTCGCTCAACTGGAAATCAAAATGGCTCTCGTGCGTCTGTTCCACAGGTTCAGCATAGTGGCCTGCTCTGAGACCAAGGTGGGTTGGACACTTTAAAACACTAAAGACAAACAATCTGATTCAAACTACTTGAATCTAAGAAAGGATTCATACAAACAAAAGATACATTTAAAAAAACAAACTGTCAGTGTATTCTACCGCTGGCTGGTCACATTTAGTAGTTGATCTGGTGAAAATGGAATTAAATCTGTTGAGTCAGTCCTACAGTGAAAGCAACTATACGGAGTGGTTCTCATGTATTGTTAACATCCCATCATCATGAAGTCATTGGTTATATTTTGATAAAGACATTAAAATGTTAAAGCATCTGTAAATAACTACACTCTCTCTTGGGATCAGAGAGTGTAGTCACAGCTGTTATGATCACTTCTTGTAGTTGCACCAACATGACAAACTGTGAGTGAGTAGGTGTTTCCTATTATTCCTATTCATATTGATTCATTTTTTCCTCTTGTTAATAACCATAATTAATTATCAATGCTTTTAGATATTTGAGATTGTTGTAATTTTCACAAACTAACCAATGATTTATGATGTAGTGGACAGAATTCAGTATGCGTCTGTCGGCTATTTACATATGTGGTTATGAACATAATCTTTCATTTGTAAAATGTAAAATATATGTAAGATGTTGCTTTTACATATAGTATTCTTTCCTTTGTGCAGGTTCCTCTTGAGTTGAAGTCGTCAAGCACTCTAGGACCAAAAGATGGCATATTTGTGAAAATTCAACGTAGAGACCTGAGAGAAGGTCCAGTGAATTCTCCACCAGACAATTAACAAACTGACCGTCCATCATCATGGACGGCAGAAAAACCCTATGAACAGATACAAAGCATTCTGCAGGTCCATGTTGTGACACTGACACACTGTGTCAGCATTAAGGATCTGCTCCTTTTTAAAAAGTATCTCATAGGTAACATGATCAAGTATACTAGTAGTTACAATATACCTCAATTAAAGTGCTCGTCTTGTGCCTTTATTCGAGCTGGAGAGTGGACTGATGATGAGACGTGAGCAAAGAGAGAGGAGCGAATGAAGGAATATGTGTGCATGTAGCAATATTGATTTTTTTAATAGATAGATTTTGAACAGGTGTCTGTCATAACAGGTTTTTCATTAATCAGAACAATGGTTTTAGTTTGTCACATGCACTGTAGATCAAATCTGTCACCTGAACCTGAAAGTTTGCACATTTCTGCAGTCTGTTGTTAAACTGTGCTGCTCTCTTTACTACTGCTTCCTCCCATGAATGATGCTTAACTATATAATTAACCTCCATGCAATCACAGTTTTTCATGGTTGATATAGACGGAGGTACATATTTTGGCAAGTGTTACTGATTATATTTGAATAGACTGTGTTTCAGCGCCGTCGTGCGTCTGCGTCTTTTAATCTCCTCAGTTGAAAGCTGCTATTTCAGAGTGAAAGAGGTTGTTTTGTGACAGGATAGGAAATCCTCATGTTGTTTTTATTCCTGATGACCTGAGTCAGTGTTTATCAAATGTCTCAGAACAGGAAACTGGACTTTAGTTGGCCAAAATTCTCAGGGCAAATCAAGTTCAACCTCAAAGGGTGGGAGTAAAAGCATTTAATCCCGTTTCTCTTGATGACCTCATTCATTATCCTTCAAGGAGAACATCTGCACAGTACTCAAAGGAAAAAATGACATAACTATTTATCTTGCAGGTAGATACATCTTACTTAGAATTTCAGCCAGTGTTTGGGAGTTAGTCTAAGATGCTTGAGAGTTACAGCCCTGAATTAATTTAAATTATGAATGTATACAATAAAAGTGATTTACTGATGATTAATTCAAATGTATCCAACAAAGAAAATGTATATTTCAGCAGCTGGGATTGAAGGCCAGGGGCCTGAATGTACCTGTTTGAATGATATACATTTACAATGGGTCAAATACCACTTGTGTGTTACTAAATATTAACATGTGTGATGATGAGATTTCTCTGTTCTATCATTCTTCACTACTATTAAAAAGTCACCTGTTATATTCTTCTTCTTATTCTACTTCAATAATGTTTTTTTATAACAGAGACAAATACAGTATTATTTAGACACCAAATGTAGTATTTACAATTGAAATAGTTATGGAATAATTCAAACTTACATTTAGTCAATGTCCCTACAGTGTTATATGCTAACCTTTTTCTATTTTAATCTGCACACATTTTGATGCTTCCGGTTTCTTTTACCAATAACTGGTCATTTATTCTATTCTTAGTCAACCGTTGCCGAGAGGGATCTTTGTCGCTTTCTACCCTTTCAGTTGTCCGTCTAAGGGAACCAATGTACAGCGTTTGATCTCTATGTACAAAACATGACTTCTTTTTTTTTTGCGTACCTATTTACACAAAATAATAAAGCTTTTGTGGCAGGCGATCCTAAAAAATGTAACTTCAGTTTGACATTAATGACACTCTGTAATATATTTATTACATAACAACCAGATCATTCCATATCTGAACACCAGATTATTTGTCCCCCTCATCATCCTTCACTTGCATTAATGACCTGCACCAGACGACATAGGCTCCAATCCTAAGAATAGACATTGGCCAAGGAAAAGCATTATTTTCTTGGCAAACATTCTGCAATGAGTATGTTCTGACACAAATTCATCAAGGCACACTGTAATAATCACACAGACAAATCCCATTGAGTATTTCCACTTTCACCTACTTTGCACTTCTAGTGTTAAGATAAAATACTGTAACATTGTCAGTTAACAAAATAATTAATTGTTCTTTTACTTAAGTAAGCTTTTGAATGCATTAATTTGTGGTATAAATACATATCCCACCACTGAAAATCCATGAACCTTTAACAAAGCCACTAATTCTAGTCAAAGTGAAGCGCATTCCATAATAAGTTGTACTGCTGACCATTCGACACAGGAAAACAACAGCATTGTGACTTATGAGTAGTCGATAAGATACTCTGGATAAATCTGTTGTTTTTCAAAGATAACATAGATGCTGGGGTTGCTCTCGCAGTCAACACAGCTGTCGTAGAGGGTTTTGCCGTTTCCTTTTGGTGGGGGCCGGACGTAGCTGCTCTTTCCCTTGGTGGACTCCCCCACCAGGACCAGAGCAACAAACATGATCTTGCTCAGGCTTCTTTTGACATTGGCATATCTGTCTGAGTAGGACGCGTCTTTGGCAAAGTAACTCCCTAAAAAAAACAAGACAGCGTTAATATTGACACAGTCAGAGTGTGATGGCCTCTTTTCTACTGACATGGGAAAGTATGCTGCTTTTTTTTGTTCCTGTTCTAAAAGCCTGACGAAAATTGGAATAAGAGTTAAATGCTCTCATACCAAAATACAACACAACACAGTACATTTGTGGAAAAGACATCTGTGTGTTCATCACAGTACTGGAATGGCTGCTGAAGCTGTTTTACTGTACCTTTGCCATAGGCCGTGCCATGGACACCACACATCCTCCAGTCAAAGTTTTGCTCACAGATGGCCTCAATCAGGGACCCATCTGTCCCGTGGAACAAGTACTGCTCATTCACAGATTTAGCTGCGTTCCTCTCCTTCATCTGCTCTTTCTGCCTGAACACACAATACAGGAAACATGAACGTGATGATATGCGACTGGTTAATTTTTTCGCTTGATTGAATCTAGTTCTTTTTTGCTTTGTTGATTAATTGCATCTATAAGCTCTGTTTTTGATCTAGCAACATCTCATCAACTACTAAATTCTGCACTACATTCATCAGCTAACTGTGTCTGTCTGCTGCTTTAGAGCATGTTCCACTGAAAACGGCTGAAAATGGTGCCTATGGGAGCGGTGAGAGTGAACCAAAACCGTAAAGTTGAGGGCCAGAACAGAAATGAGCTGAAAGTCACTATAAAGTTGAGGGGAAATGCAGATTCAGGTGATAATTCTCAGTAGATTCATCACTACTAGCAGAGAGCGACACCTTTCACATCGTTATTTGATACAATGTTGTTGTAAAAATGTTGATTACAGCTTCAAGACAAAAAGGCAGATCGGGATTTACCACTGAAAGACTTTCCACAGAGAGGGGTTCTGGATCCTCTGGATGCTGTTAATTTTACTCTGGGGCATGGTGAGCTTAAACAGCGTCTCAATCATATTGTCCTTTGCGGATTTAGAGAGAGGTACGAGCTGAAACATAAGAGCACAGTGCAGATAAACAAGTCATTAATGCATACATTAATATCTAATGTTCCAAACAAGAAAACAACTGAAATATTAAGCACAGTGCAGTAAAAAAACATCTCTCTCACACACACACACACACACACACACACACACACACACACACACACACACACACACACACACACACACACACACACACACACACACACACACACACACAGCAGGGTGAACCCCTTTCAAATGATCATAATCCTATGAAACAGCAATATAACTACCAATTTAAACAAGCTTGTGTTTTTTTTCTATAACCTCATTGATAATTTATCAAATAAACTGAAACATTGGACTGAAATTAATAATTAAACAGACACAGATAAAAAATTATTTTTGGGGAACAGGGAGAAAGGCAACACAGTAATACATCCTTTAAAAGACACCTTGTATCCAAAATCCGGTAGGGCAGTCGTGTCCCAGTGGGATGGGAAACTTTCAGCTGAGGAGGAACTGGGGCCGTGTGACGATGCACTATGAGGACACAAGCATAAGAACTGTTGGACTAGTGAAGTCACTTGAGACACAGATACATCCAAAACAGCAATATTAGAGTTCATCTTAAAATCTCCATTGAAAACTAAATAAGAAAATACCTCTTTAGCTTCGCCTCCACATCATGAGCAGACACAAAGCGAGGCCTCCTTCTGACCTCTCTCTTGGTTTTGTATTTTACATTCTGCTGATACATCTGCTGTGTTCCCGCTGCACCTTTGAAGTGGAGGATATACTGCTGTTTGCCAGCACCAAAAGGAATCTCTGTATCTCCGTCTGCCAGGTACACGTTCTCCAGAGTTTGAGAAGTGATAGAGGCTGGTATGCCATCGTCGTTCTACAGAAAAATAAACAGAGCCGACCGCAATCCATTTGAGTTTTGACGTAAGATGTGCCAGTGATAAAATGGGGGGAAAATCAATCAGTAAAGAGTGAAGAGAAGAGAGTGGCCGTTAACTCGCACAGGTAGGATAAGAACAGAGACCCATAGCTGCATTATTGGTACTTGTCTGACTGACCTGTCCGTACTCCAGCCATTCCCCGCTGTCATCCTTCCAGTACCACAGCCACTGTGTTGTAAGAATGAAGTGAGGGGGCTTTGAGACGGAGGAGGCAGTGGACAGCCGACGAACCGGAGACCCTCCATATGTCATTGTCACAAAGTCAGCTGAGGGTGGGGATGCAGAACTGAAAGCAAGCAGTAAAAGTAAATCAACAATTCCCTCATCCCCTAAAAGACTTCAACTACTATTTTGTTTTTGCTCTAGAATACTTTCATAAACCAGAGAAGTGTCTGTATGTCTCTGCGGTCTGTTTCTTCATTCATGCACCTTTGGAAAGACAAGAATCTGTAAATCCCCAAGGTGGACGACGGTGGATCCGTGCAGCTTGTGTCATTTCCTGGGTCACAGTAGGCTTTCTCAATGTCTTCGTTATTAGTCAGGTCCTTCCATGTCACACCATCACTGTCTAACACCTGCCATCTGTACGGCAGATGCCAATGGACACGGGCACACTTCTCTGTGGAAACAAAACCCAACAATGACACAGAGGAAGTGGTATACATCATCTTCATCGTCCTCTTCTCTTCACATAGAGCTACACATGTATTGAGAATAATGTATTGACTGCAGTTGTGACTAGTTTCATTGTTACCCTTGAAGCTGCAGTGTCTGCGAATGTTGAAGAGGCAGATTTCATTCCTTTCAGCGTCGCTCATGGGTTTAGATGGTGAAGCAGAACTAGTGGGGGATCCGGGTTTTTTTGGGCAAACTGGCTGAGAGAGGGGTCTCACCTCTGGCAGCACTGCAGGAGAAAACACACACACACACACACACACACACACACACACACACACACACACACACACACATATATACAAAATCTACCATGCAGACTATCACTTAAGATGAAGTTTTAAAAGTTTTCTATAAAAAGTTGTTGTTATTTACCGGGAACAGCAATAGCTCCTCTCTCCCGTTGACCCAGGATGATGAATTTATTTCTGTAGATCGCCACAAGGTTTTTAACATTCTCCTGACTGACTCCTCGGAGAACCTTTGTTTCTTGCACATCAACATTATGGGATCTCTTACACGATGAGCCGAACTTGCAGTCACCCTGGAGAAAGTGCTGGCAGACGTGAAGCTTGGTGCACGAGGTGGTGAATTTGCAGGAACCGTGCAAACCATTTCCCTTGTTGTAATGTGGGCAGATCTGGGAGGGGTGTACATATCATTACGGCAAACATGTTTGACAGTTCATTCAGGAAAATATACATCACTTTCTACACAATATCAAGAGATTGTGAATTTCCACCTCTGCCTCCCAGCGTTACCAGTACAACCCACCTCAGGAAGCAGATGAGGATCATTCTGCAGTAACAGCTGGAACAGCTGTTTCTCTGTCAAATCGTGAAGCCCATTTTTTTTCAAAAGGTCTGCATTGTATGAACAATTCAGACGATGGGGATTTTTACACTTGCCTCTGAAAAATGAATGAAATACAATTTGTCAGTGAACGGTACTAGTTTTACTGAATCAACCACTGAACAAAATACACTTATCTGTTTGGTTTCTGTAAATATGAGGCTCTACAGTTTTGAAAGTTAAACATTTGAGTTCTTCGAGGTTATTTAATCAAACTTTTTCCTAGAAGCTAAATGTGGGCCATAAGCCGCTTCACTCCATAAGAGGTTATATAAGGCAGCACTCTGCACACTGCTTTTTAATTGTCTACTTGGCTATTCAGGGTTATAACATGATGTGCGTTACTGGCATCTTCTGGTCCAAAAAGGACTTACACTTAATGTAGGCCATGCACAGCCGGTTTGCACAGCAAAAGTTTGTTTTGTTTCCTGCAGAGGCCAAAACAGACTCAAGCTGTGTGACGCTTGACAGTCTGAACACGCCCAGATAGTTTCCAGGGGGACGAGCTGACTTTAATCAGGAAACAACAACAAACACACCTGTGTATGTCGGGCTTTAACGTTTAAAGTTCATATTTAGCCTACTGAGTCATAAAAGGGTTGTAGCCTTAACAAATAAACCCTTTAAACTTGAACAACTGTTTAACTAATGGTGTTATATACTTTGAGTACCACAGCTTGATAAAAGACTACTTATAAAACCTCCAAATGTAATGTGAGCTCAGTATCTACTTACCCGAACATGCAGTCTCCGCACACATAATACCTGCACAGGTGTAACGCATCGCACTGAGTACACTCTCCGGGTTTCCTCTGACAGATCCGCAGACTAGTTTTAGCCACTACCAGACTGTCCTGGCTCAGGATTTCTTCCTCGGAGACCTTCTCTCTGCCTTCCTGAATGGCTATTTTACCATCGTCGAAGAGGACGCCCTCGAGGACGGTTTTCGCGACGGTGAAGTTCTGTGCGATCTTCCCGTCCAGCTGCTTGAAGTCCAAACATCCCTGGTGGTCGCACAGGGTCTTGATGACAAATTTAGAGATGACTGAAGTCATCCTGAAAAGAGTTTTAACTAAATCACTTCCGTTGTTGCTGAGGCAGGGCTGACTCGACTAGAGCGGCGCCTGAGTTCAGAGAAACGAAACTGAAACTTAAGAAGAAAGCGAAAAGAAAAAAAAGGATGTTAGGCCTGCCTCTAAAATACAATATTCTAATCTAAAATACTTTGTCAACACGCTTCTTTTATATTTCAAACTTTTAGTTAATTAAAGAGGTGGGCATTCAGATGAGGGGAAGTATTGTTATAATTGTCGATTTACGCCAATGTTTCCATAGGATTGTTATCAGATACATTCACATCTAATAACACACAGACACAGTCCTCAAATCAACAAAAGACGTCAGAATGCTGTGATTAAAATCACTCTATTAGCAATTAACATTAAAACAGAGATAATCTGTTTCATAGCTGTTATTATTTACAGAGCACGTGAAGGCAACACAAGCCCTAGCAACCACAGCAAGCGTTTCTGTGTACCCTAGCAACCATGGAGGATGAGCTTTCGATGGCGGAAGAAACAAGGAAAGAGGTCACACGAGAACAAAGAGAAGTCCTCCACAACCAAGTCGAAGAACTAAAGTAATGAAAATAAATAGTCACAACCTTCTATGGCTCAACCGTGACGTGTGTTAACCTATAACGTTAGATGGCTTTATGACCTGGTTTGTGCAACCTGCTAATGCTAAACTAGCAAACTGTTAGCTAGTTGTGTTGAGCAATATGCTTAAAGCAGTATTAGTTATATATTATAGCAGTTAAAGAGCTCTACTAGTTAAATCATCACTAACTCGATCCTATCATTTAAATTAGGCAGCTAGGTCACATTATGATGAAAATACTTTTGTGGAGGTCTTTTGCATTTTAATATCAACTGTACTAATTGTTACACAATAAGGTGAGCTCCTGTTTCCCTATAAAGATGATCAGAGGTGAGTGAATAAGTTACATTTGACACTTGGTTAGGTTTATCTTTTAGCTTCAGGCATCTTCTTTAGCTGATTATGAAGTGGTTGATATTCACTTCTTCCACCCAAGATGTTCCAATGCAGCCCTCCTGGCAGAGATCGACATGTTTGATCGGTTCATCGGTCGCATCGATCCTCGGGACATGGTGTCCCATGCTGGGGGAGACGGTCCGGGGGCAGCAGGAGCCTCCAACCTGGAGGGTGGGGTAAGTGCACCCAGTGACTACTTCTTTATTAAATATACAAAACTCACTCTGCACAAACAGAAAGACAGTAGATAAAGAGCTACTCATCCGGGTTTCGATGATTAATCTTGCTCCAAGTCACAAAACAGGTTTACAAAATCAAAACAAAACCAGCACATGATGAACTCACATACTTTTGGGGTTGAGAGAGTGACAACATACTGCTCCATATGAGGAATCATTTTTGTGGCCTGCCAAAATCCTGATTCAAATTCTGTTGCCTGGACAGAAGACCTTTCTGCACTGTACTCCTGAACGCCCCACATCACTTTGTATGCGTGTATGTGTCTTGTCAGGCTCGTGGGCGGAGGTCCAACATGTCAGAACCCGTCCTGCAGCTGACCTTGGAACAAAAACTTTATGTGGCACAGAGAGAAGTAACGGAGACACGACAAGACCAGGAGAAACTCAGACAGAGATATGAGAGAATTCAGGACAACTACAAGGTTACAACATAGCCATGCACAAAAATCTGAAACTAACACACACCTACAGAGCATTTCTTTGCAGTGACTCTGCTCATCTCTCCAGGCCTCTCTGAAGGAAGCGGAACTGCGTCTTGCAGAAATCCGGAAGGCTAAGAACAAGTTTGAAAGCAAACTGCTCAAACCTCCGAAGGACAACAGGTTGGAAATGAAGGAGCCTGAGAAGGTGCTTCGGTACATTGAAGACAAGTCAAAGGTAATAATTAGGTTCGGTCTTGTGACATGAGCCTGTGCAAAGTACAAAACTAAACTTTAGTTTGTTGTAAATCTGTAAACATATCTCAGCTCCTGCATTAGCCTTTTCATCTTAACATGATCATTATTCCATAGTCCATATTCCACTTTTTCAGATTGTCTGTTTAATTCACCAGTGGTTTTAATCATACTGCAGAAAAAGTAAGGTGACGTCAAATATAATGTACTAATCACATACTGTTATCCTGTGCTTTTGTATTCTGACGCTTTGATAATATAGTTCTTGAAACTCTCACGCCAATAAAGCTGAATTTGATGAGATCATTTTTTCAGTAATGTTTTCTGCCTTTCTCCAGTGCTCTCGCAACCCCTACATATTCATCATCTCCCTCCCTTTGTCTGCTCTGTTCACAAACAGGTCGCCCAGTTGGAGAAGTTTAATCTGAAGAACCAGACGCTGAAGGCCCACGAGAAGAAGCTCCAGCAGCAGCTTCAGCAGAAAAAAGAGACGGGAAAAGCCGAGTACGAGGTAGAGCATGAAAGTATTGACAGCTGTATCAATTATATCTCAATAGATTGTCAGTTGACTGCTATGCAAGAGAACAGTGAATCAGTCTGCGATCAGATTTTATTTTTCCGCTTGTTAGTGAATGTAACAACGTATTGGTACCTTGTGTTGTTTCTAGGACGTTTTCCAGGAATACAGCGAGCAGAGAATTGTCAAAGACCTGGACGAACTTCAAGTCAACAATTCGAAAGTGCTGCGTGTCCTCGGTTCACACAAGGTAACTCATTAGAAATGTGCGTGTGAGAGAGAGATCATTTTCTCCATGTCATTTAGTGTAGATGGATGAAACCGCCTTTGCAGTGTCGCTTGACCGTAGCTTCAGCTTGTGTCTCTGTTCGTGTCAACAGGAGGAGCTGCAGAGAGTGACACGGGAGGCTGCAGAGCTGAGCAGTGACATCACCAACAGGAAGCAGATGCTGGCAAAAATTGAGGAGAAGATACAGCACGCTGAGGAGGTTCAAACTTTAAGGACCCAACTCCCTCTTTTTCTTCTTTACACCATACTCATCTCCTGCTCTTTAAAGTAATTCAGTTTGTGTACTTCATCCCTTCCGCTTCATTTGCTCTCTCTTCAGGAGCGTTTAAAGGCAGAGGCCCTCAACCAACACTTGCACCGCCAGCTGACAGATTATCAGCCTCCTGATATCACCGAGTACATGCGTGTCAAGGACAAACACAAGAAGCTGCAGCGGAGCGTTCACACTTGGGAGAGAAAGTCTGGGATCGCTGAGGTAAACCATATTTTTTATTTCCCCAAATACAACCAGCTCTCTCCCGGATTCTCTGTGCCCTGTGTCAAAAGGGGATAACATTTTGAAGTGCAGTATTTTTTATTTTATTCTTACATTGTTATTATGCCACGCCTCAGTCCAGCTGCAGAAAAAAGCGGTTGTGTGGCAGTATTCGAGACAATGGGCTCTCTCTTCTCTGTTATCACCAGATGGCATTGAAGACTACAGCCTGGAGCGCACAGAGAGACTCTCTTACTCCTGCAGACGGAGCCGAGGCTGGAGCTAGAACTGGGGAGCACCAAATCACCGTAAAGCTCCCACACATCGCAGAAAACAGCAAATAGAGAATTAGAGATTCAGCAAGCCTCCGGGATTCATAAAAAAACAAAAACAAGTACATTGTGTGGCAGAAAGGAACATTTGCTACTGTTGCAATCACCCAGCATCTGATGTCCACACTCTGTTAATGGTGTGTTGCCTTGAAGCTTTAATCCTTATCATTTCTTAGTTGTTTTTTTTCACTCGCACTCATGTCCTTGGGAGATTTTTTACTATTCACCGTAATGAAGAATGAAATGTTAAACCTTGCTCCATCAATCCCTGTTCCCTTCATCTTTTTTTTTTCTCCACTTTATTTTTGTTGTTCCCTTAATCTTTGTATACTGAATTATGTTCAATAATTAAACTTTATGCCCAATACTATATTGGTTGTAGTATGTCTATAATGTAGTATTTTTATATTGTGCTTTTTTTATATTTCCACTTTTACTTCCACCACTGACTATTAATAAACAAAAGTTGAAGTTACTCAATAAGAAACGCGGGGTAAAAAAAATCCACCTAGACTCGACAAACTATTCCTTTATTAGAAAGAAATCCTTGGAGGTATAAGCCCTCAAAGAACTCTAAATGTTATGATGTCACATGCCATATTATATACAGTTATATACATAAAAGTGCAATGTCACAATGGGTAAGCTGTTTATTTATTATTCATTCTGTCGTATAACGGTCTGGAAAATGGCATCGTTACTTATTCATGTTCTTCCTGCACTGCATCTTCTCAAATAAAAACACAGAATCTGACATGAAAATGCAACAGTACAGAATGTCCGAAGTTCCTCTAAAACATTGTCAAAGGCACTTTCACAAGTACATACTACAGATGTACGGGACAGCACAGAGTAGCTTAAAGCCTACAGACGGCATAACTGAGTCCTACTGTTGATGATAATGTAACAGCGTGACAAAAGCACTTTTTTTTTTTTTACAACTGGATTTATACTGCATCTCTGGATATTTATTCTACATCATTTCTTCCAAGTCATTTCTACCCAGAAACAATACAAACATAACAAAAAAAAAGATTAAAAAAAATAATGAAAGTTAGTAAATCAGAAATGAATCGTCTTTTGACTATTATACACACAATATCCGTCAAGTCAAAGATAGTGTAAACCTGCTGTTAGAGAGCATTGCTTAGTCAGTCTTTTCTGTGTGTTATTACGCTAGCCAAACATTTCCAGGACATTGCACCCAGTTCTGTTACTTGTACAGTGCCGACCTTATTTTGAAAAAGACAGTTGAGGGGTGCCGTTGGAACTCTGGCACATACGTTTTATGGGGCTATTGCATTCGAAAGAATTACCACACACACACGCCAGGCATTTCAAGGCGTCATCATCGATGGAGAACGCCTCAATATCAGTCAGAGAACAATACAAAAACACATCACTGACATTCTCACCTGAAACAGACTGGAGGGACACGGAGTGAGCGGCTGTTTTCAGAGAAGCATAGGAAGCAGGGGGAACATATTAAGGTGACTTTCACACTAACAGTCATTAGGTCCATGGCTACCGGCAGCACTCCCACAGGGCGCTGCTATGAGCGCACACACACACACACACACACACACACACACACACACACACACACACACACACACACACACACACACACACACACACACACACACACACACGAAATATGCCTACATCATATCTGGAGGTTCACATCCATGCTTTTAACTCGCACAGTCATGTCTTTGGGTAGATCAAGCCAGGCAAGGCGTAAAAAGAAGCTGTTGCACGTCTTCCACACCGTGTAATATAGCATTATGTGTCGTATATACTGTAGGTAGGAAATGGTTGGTCATCATAATTTTTCACACTGCTCCACCATTTCTTACACAGATGCAAAGGCATACGTTATTATGAGGCATATTTTATGCCTGCATCAGGAGTTATTGATGCAGGAATTCAAGAATGCATCAAGTTCATAATGAAGTAGTGGTTTTATCCAATAGTCATGTCTCATTCCAGACCATGTGGAAGCATGTTAAAATATCTTTGAGTGAATCCAGCACAGAGGTGATCTTTGTACATTTCTGAGACACAACAGATGGTGTGCCTTGCCAAAGAAAGTTGCAGAGTTTACACGCTAGTGAGGAAAGCACACTGCTAATCAGCACTATTATCTATTAACAAAGTATTGGTGGTTGTTAAGGGCTCTTCAGGCCCGTAATCAGTCAGACCTTCAAACCATTTCTGTCCAGGTAGTCACAGCACCTTTAGAATATGTTAACATATGAAATCAGTTACATCTCAAAGTCGATGAGGCCTTACCACCAGTTCACAACACCTTCGATGGCCGTCCTACGTAAGAGCAAAAAAATAAAATAAAGTACATCATTTAGTTCTGTGTGTGAGAATGCCACTCTGGTCACTACAGTTCTCATCAAAAAGCCTTTCAGGTTCAGTGGTTAAACAGTGGAGCTACATGCAGCGTGTTCAGTTCATTAATGTCTGTAAACTAATCTAACTAGTGTACGTTTTTCTAAAACCTTGAAGGAAGCCTTTGTGATTTGTTGTTTGAATTTCTTTGAAAAAAGAAGAAGAGATTTGTTAGA
>NW_027176483.1:15672158-15779658 GCF_023349555.1 Cebidichthys violaceus
AGATCCTGGAGTCAGAGGGCGAGCCGATGTCTTTTCCCAGGCATTTATCCTCTCCGGCATGGCCGCTGCTGGCCTCGCTGTCAGCCTTCTGACTCAGAGTGTCTGAGAAGCTGTCATCTCTGGGACACAGAGACAGAGTGACATTGAGACATGGAAAGAGCAGGAGGAAGTGACAGAAAAAGAGACAGACAAAAAAAAAAGGAGAAATCAGCAAATCAGTCGATCTTTCGTTTTTGCACAGTTCTTCAATGACAGTATTTGATATCAGTTTCCTGCGAGTCAGCATAACCCCCCCCCCCCCCCAGGTCCAGAGAGTCAGATGAGTCATATTCCTCGGCCTCTCCGCATTTCCGTGATGTACTGTGACACGCAAACACCCACACACAAGCCAGCTGTATGGCTTTCAGCAAGGTGTGTGACTGGAGACTGGGTACAGTTGGTGCCTGTCAGGTGGCAGTAATCAGAGCCACTGAGCTGCACGGCTGCCTCTGATGATGTGCATTATTTGATACAAAACACAGTCACTTATTTAGCGTACCCGCATGAATGCGCACAGACGGAGCGAGGACGAGCACTCCTCCGCCTGTGGAGGCGGCGGTAAACTAAATTTACAGACAGTCACGAGACAGTTTGAGAGAGACATCCTGTGCTGAAGTGGTCTCACTCAGACATCTCTCTGCATGTTTTATTCTGGGATCTTTTATGGGACAAGTGAAGATCACAACCCTGTGAGCTCTTACAAACCCCAGCCTGCTCCGTTTAAGTAGAGAGCAGGATGCTACTACGCTCGGGGACAACCCGTACTGCTGTAAATTCCACTGCTCTTTCATTAACTAAGAGGACACCCCATCAGCAGTGCCCCTCCTGGTGAATTATTGATAGAGGCACAGTGGCGGGACAGCGACAGGTTAAAGAGCAGAAGAGGAAGGAGGGGAAGGCACGCTAAATGGACCTTTTGCCGGCCAGCTACTAAGTGATTGGAGCGATTCTGTTCCCGTCCTAACGAGACACTGAATCCAGTCCATTAGGCACCAACAGTCGCCATGGCAGAGTATGCCTGTTAGTGCTGAGAACGGGAGACTGAGAGAAAGGCTGCTGGAGCACAGTGGAGATAGACAATTTCCTCAGTGTACTACCTGGAGCATTGTTTTTTTTTTGTATTATGTTAATTAGCTCAATGCTGATTGGATACATTGTTGCATTATCGTATCTAAACTGCTCAATGAAAAACACTTACATGTCTTGGACCACGATATACTGATGTGGCACGAGGCCATCGATGCCGTTGTGCCGTCCCTCCCACCAGTCTTCTGACGCCCGCTGATACAGCAGCAGGGAGGCGCCCTTCTTGAAGGACAGCTCTCGGGACGAGCGCCCGACGTAGTCAAACTTGGCAATGGCTTCAATGGGCTCGCCCTCTGTCAACGGAGAGAGGATTAGACAGGTCAGGTATGTCGGACGGGGCAAAGACATCAAGTACAGACGGCTATTATCGCTTGTGCGGACATTTTTAATGATTGATACAACTCGCGCAATCTTATGATATAACAATCTTAAGCCGCATGGACAGCGCAAGCACTTAAATACAAGTTGGCTCTGGTGCAGGAGAGTCTAGTCAGGTCCAACACTGGCATGTGTGTACACAAGGATGCTCATGTGTGGTGCAGTTTGTGCACATGTAGTTCAAGCGTGCTGAGCCAGTTGTTTATTGTAGTTGTAGTCAATAGCAACTCGGCTCTACAACACCGGGAAAGGGCAACGACGGGCCCAGAGGAGCTTTAGCGGGATATTTTTAGAAGCTGATGAGAGGAGATCTATATGACTCAGGGGCATGTCAGTCACTGTATGGATCATTAGACTGGGTTAATACCTACTCAACAGCTGTACAAGTAGACCCTGGATCAGTGACACGGGAAAGACCAGGAAAAGTTATGACAGACAGTACTAACCAGTGGTACATAGAGCAGCTACTTTATGCTTCATGTCAATGCATTTGTACAGATTGCTCTCTCTGTCCATCATTTTTGTGAATCACTGAAAATCTGTCTTCTATCCATTTCTGTCCTGAAGAAAACATCTGTGTGTTTAACAGCAGCTACGGTCGACTCTCGTATTCAAAAGGTTCCCGTCTCCGAGCCGATATGCATGCACTACAGCAACACGGGTCTAAAAATAGCTTCTTTATCCCTCCCTCACTCCTACCTCTGCCCTCCTCCCAACAAGTCAGACAGACCCCCTGGACAGACGTAGCCTCACCCAGGCTCTCTATATACACTGCGAACAGAGTAAATGGCTAAAGCTTGTATCCGCTGTGAAAAAGCCATCATGGTATATCTTTCACAGGAGCTTGGAAGTGGTTCCCAGTAGAGCAGAGAGGCCACGTGACAGACGAAATCCAGGCATGATTCTGAGAAGAGCCGTTTCTTCATTTCTCTCAGTGTCCTATTCAGCCTCATCTACGCACTTCTGTTAGATATATACAGTATGTTTTCCAGCCTTTAACTTGCCACCTTCCTTGCTTCACTTGGTTGTCAGGATTGAGAGGGTGAATGTGACGCGGCTCCAATAAAATGTGACAAGCAGGAATTTACTGTCAGAATGAATTGTGCTGCACTGCAGCAGACAAGGCTGTTAATAAAGTTGACAGAACCCTTATCTTTCTCTCACTTCAACCTTTCCGTCAATCCTCCTCCGGACTGCAAATGTTTATCCAAGGCGCGCGCGCACGCACGCGCGCGCACACACGCACACACACACACACACACACACACACACACACACACACACACACACACACACACACACACACACACACACACACACACACACACACACACACACACACACACACACACACACACACACACCACCGTGACGTGGCAGCTGAAAACGGCAGGCCATAAACTCAAATCTCTGTGTGGTAAAGGATCCCCTCCGTCATGTTGTGCAATTATAACTGAGAATCTCTTCAGACCCAACCAAGCGAGGTAACACATACACACCTACACAGACACACTCCCACCCCCCCACACACACAGCAACTGGAGATGAAGAAATGTTGACCCTGAGTGCCGGAGCCCTGTGGTGTAAGAGATCCAAACTGCCACATGTCTTACATAGGCCAGTGGAGCAGAGTCAGGGAGGATGTTGCTCTACATCCATGTTCATAAACAGAAATAGGGGAGCAGAAGCCTGGTGTGAGATATGGTTTGGATCAATACAATAGGAGAGGGTATGAAACACTTTTTCTTCCCTTTCTGGTCCAGCATGAAGCAGGAGACTTCATGCTGGACTAGAAAAGATGAAAGTGGGTTGGACGTGGCTCTTTATGGGGAAAAGGGATGACGCTTGCAGTAAAGTAAAGTACACCGCCTGCACAGTACAGGGTGGGGCATTTGACAACAAGGTCATCCTGCTACTGTAAAGCGATATATAATCAATGTACCAGTTTCTTCACCTTTGAATTTATAGCAAATTTACCAGCCGATAGTACATCATTGTATTGATGTGTACAAGAATTGCCACTCTAGAACAGACAGTTAATCTGCAGGCATGACAGCCACAGTCCATGAGACTACCGTGTGTGTCGGCTAGGAGTAGTGAGGGCAGCGCCGACGAGACCATTTCCGGACAGCTACTTAAACCAACAAGTGGAATGACTTTTACTCCTCTCCGTCTGTCTTTTGTGCATTTACTTTGAGGGTAAAGAGGGCAAACCCATTTTGTGAACATATAACTATTTCAGTCTGCAGAATCAAGTGCTGGTAAACAAACAGGAAAAGCGGGTCGCTTGTGTGTCTGAAATCCAAATGAGGTCACAGGGATTTAAAAATAACTGACGACAATAACTTGACCACAGTTCAAGACTCTGTAGGGAGGGGCTCAAGTCATAGAGGACATCCTCCAAGTCCGCTCAGAGAAGCTGTTGGAACAAAACCATGGTAGCATGGATTTCTGGAAAACATAATCTTCCATTATTAAATCAAAGAATTGATAGCTGCCATCTGTGTTTTATAGTGGGAATCCTCACAAAGAGCAGTTTTCTTGTCTAATCAGATGTCCTTTTTATTTACAAAGGACATCCAGTTGATGACTTTAATTTGGAAGCAGAGTGTGTTGATCAGAGTGATCAACAGCTGATGTAATGAGCAGAGATCTACCAGATTTCCATACTCTCCTACTTTCATTTATGGGGACTGATGACGAATGGTGAGAGGGAGCCCCTAAAAATCCTCTCTGGGTGTGAAAAGGAGACAGGATTGGGGCACTTGTCACCATGGAAACAGGTTTAGGGAGGTCTGTTACTAAGGTAAGATATGAAGCCTCAACTCAACTATAGGTTGACTCTCTTTGCCTCATGTGGTCTGCTCTGTGTCACTATTAAATGAGCTGGAGGTCTTTTTCTGCTTTTTCGCTGGATGTCTGACCTCGGCTGATGTTTTGGTTTCAACCAACTCATTCACTATTTGATTTGGACCAGACCAACTGGTATTCATTCCACTCAAACAAAGGACCACATGTATGATCACACAAATGCAAAGTGTCCCACCAACAGAAGTATATTGTATCCTCCAGTGTCTAAATGAGCCTGGTGTTTTTTTTAATTTCCTCATATTTCTCTTGGACACATGGAAATGTAGTTAAACGTAGAGAAAACACAGATGTATAATATTTGGAAAGCTATTAAAACCTGACACATACCCCATACATATGCTATTATATTACAAATTACTGAAGAAAAAAAAGGGAATTGAAAATTTTAACGAAGACTGTGACCCTTAGAAAACAAGAATTCTCTCCCATAAGGGGTCCAGTTGGTGTAGACCACCCTGGAATTTGTAGAAAAGAGGATGTGGAAGTGTCTTGTGGCCCCAAGGGAGAAGCAAAATCATTAGAATATGAATGGCTGTCCATCACGGTGAGCCCAGTTCCCTGGCCCTTCAAGGATACTGCATTTAACAGGCTGAAAGGCAGGATTAGCTGCAGCGAGAGGCAGAGAGCTGCATTGAACCCTTGCAGCACCACGGACACACGGGGAAGATTCAATATGGACGTGGCATATGGACAGTCGAGTAAAGCATTTTACTTTACGGGTCGGTGTGTGTTGAACTTAAATTCATGTACTTCAAGGAATGATACGGTTTAGAAATGCTTTTTGGTGGAACATAATAATGGTGCAAAAAGGACAAATTCACATATATATATAGATATGTGTGTTATTATGTACTACATGCACGTTTTTATTGTTACTCACCGTCCTCGCTGGTGTGCGTCTCTGTCCCTCCCTCGTTTTCTACTTCCTCCAGGGCTCCGTGCTCACTGTAGGGGCTCTCACTGTGGGGGACAACATGCAAACCGTCAGGGTCACAGTCAAGGCAGCATCGGGGGTCATGGGACAGTTTCAAAACAGGCTAAAGGCCCAGATCTCTTTCATCGTTTCTTTTACTTACAGGAAATTAAAGTTGTTTGAAGACAATTTATCTCTTAATTCAGTTTGAAACATAAGACTTTTGCTCAAATCCCAACAGTCAAAACTAATTTCAGCGAAGATGTCAAGGAGGAATGGAGTTTTTTTTAAATAATTAATAAGACCTAGAAGAAGTTCATATAGCGGTCATTATTCTGTGAGAGGCTTAGATCCTCTCTGTGGTTGGGCCTCTTTTTCTAAATGGTCTTCTGGCATCGTGCTGAGTTCACTGGCGGTAATGCCACACACACACACACACACACACACACACACACACACACACACACACACACACACACACACACACACACACACACACACACACACACACACACACACACACACACACACACACACACACACAGAGATTAACCCTGCCAGGAACTGAGTGTCTCCTCCCATGCTAGCATGTCACCAGCCACCTCCTCTTTCTGCAAGTAAGGGAGGCAGCCAAGACAACAAATCTCCCTGGGGCTACATGTGCATTGCCGGGGAAAGGGGGGCCGGCATGGTTGTGCTGAGACGGGTGATAAGCTCTAGCCAGGAATAAATCCCTGTCAGCCGGTGGTGATGTGGGGGCATAAGAGAGGAGAATGGAGACATATTAAGAGAGTAAGGAACAAGCGATAAGCATTGCTTACAGATGTGGAGCTGGCAAAGGACTTCAGGTTTGTCTCAGGTCTGTTTGACTCCAGCATGTGCTGCAATTCACCTAATCACCCTTTCCCTGCCTCATGACCTTTCTTTTTCTTCCTGCCATGATAACGGTAATCAAAGTGATTGTTTCAGCCTGTCTCACCTAAAAAAAAGGGTCCACCATTTAAAGTCAGGACTGAAACATGCTCTACCTCGTCATGTTTCTTAACCACAGACGCGGAATTGGTGAGTGTAATTACTCATATCAACTACACTGACACACTTCTGACACAGCTGCAGCACTGAGAGTGCACGCATACCTGCATGTTGAGTGAGTCCCTAATGAAGGAGGTTTGGCTGCGTGCCTCTGTTCCATCGAGGGTATGAAAAAAAAACTGGAATAGGCAAATCACCGTCGTCTGTCCGACTCTCAAACCTACGTGTTGTTTAGGAAAATGTGTGCAGCTGCATGAAGTGATCTCATCAGAATGCTTTCCATCTTCCCCTTTTAATCCTGGATAACCTAGTAGCTAGACAGTGTCTTGTCAAAGAGCAAAAGTTGATTTGCGATAAAGCCATTTGAGTCTTCCAAACAAGAAACCGAACCATGACTTGAAGAATTATGTCATGTTTTTGGATAGTGAAACAATGGCAATACCAGCTACAAGCATCATTCCTCACCAATAGTCTCCTCCGGCCATACACTTCTCATAGATGGGCCCTTCCAGCTCTTTGGCATCGGGAAAGATGGTCTCATGGTGGATGATGATGGTCTTGATGATCTCGTTGACATGGGCCTGGCAGGAGACCTGGTCCAGGCTGTCTGGTGTGGGCATGAGCGTGGGGCCGAAGCATGTGGCCAGGTTGTACGGGTCCATCATGTTCTCGTCACTGTACTGGGACAGGCTGGAGAGAGGAGGGTGGATGGAAGGAGGTAGGAAAGCAGAGACGGGGACAAGGAGACTAAGTTAAGACCGAGTGAGAGGACGTTGCACTTGGGGCGGTATTTCAGATCAAATCATGACTGACAGAAGCGAATGCTCTTAACTCAGAGTGACATTTCATAAAGTGGTGAGAGTGAAAGATGGGATGGATTTACTGGTCTATAAACTTACTGGTTGAGGAAGGCGAAGAGGTAGCGCATGACGATGAGGACGGATCTGGGAATGGTCAGAAGGATCTTACGGATGTACAGCGCTCTCTCATACAGGTTTTCTATTCCTAGAGCAGCAAATAAACAAAAACAAAGGGGAAAAATTAAGATAAAATAAAAACATCGTTAAATTAATAAAGACTGCTTTGCTTCCACTCATTCGCCTTTGCTGCACGTCCAATGCACAACCTCATCTACCTGATGATTTCCACACATTCATTATCACCACAGCAAGTCCCAGCATAGAAATACAAGAGCATATTGAAGCCATACTTATCCGGATTACTGTAAGTCTCAAGCAAAGGTTTACTAATGCAGTGATATGTAACGTGTGTGTGTGTGTGTGTGTCTGTGTGTGTTTAGAGGCCAGGGGAAATGTATCAACTCTGTGGTGGTGCCCTTCACCTTAGCCTATGACACCGAAGAGGAAGAGGAAGACCAGAAGGAAGTAAGCACTTTTCGATAGCACCTGACGACAAGGACGCCAAGTCGTTTTTCCTACTCCAAATGAAAACAGCATCTCTCTAAGAGCATTTTGTCGAGTTCTTTTATTCTTTCACTCTTTTGTTCTGACATGCAGAAATAAGGAGAAAACCAACTGATGAGTCACTCATTCTCAAACATATTTATTGTAGGAACATTATCATCACTTTAAAAAAAAAAAAGAATTAAATCTTTTTCCTTTATCAACATAGTAGACTGACAACCTTCATGTCTTTCATTACTATCTTATTTGCTCCGCTGTGGCACTTGAAGCACCTTATTCTAATTGGCCGAGCTAGGGCTCTGCTGACTGCTAAAAATAGCCCTGGCCTGTCACCCTCCAGCCACTTTGAGCCATCTGGGATTTGGGCTTCTGGGATACTTACGTATTTTAATTTTCATTAATACCTAAGTTGGTTTCTGCAAGGCTCCTGACCGCTTCAGAAGCTATTGTTTTTAGATCTACTCCAATGCATGTTTACACATCACCTACGAACACACGTGTGAAAACACCCGCGGAAGAACATCCCTGCTGAAAATTCCCAAATGAAAGATATCCGTTGCTGCAGTATGCCGCTGTGGTAAAAAACACACTGACAATGTGAAGCAGTTAAATGGAAAAGTGATCTTGTAGCTGGCCTGAGCTGCTCCATAAGGAATAAGCAGAGGGTTTTTAATATGAAGCCTGCTGGGCATTCAGCCCACACTGCAATCACTGGCATGTTGAGCTGGGGAATGTAAACAGGGAATCCCCATCACTCATCCTGCACAAATGTGAATAAGTACACCGAGGAGAGAGAAACACACACACACACACACACACACACACACACACACACACACACACACACACACACACACACACACACACACACACACACACACAGCTAAAAGGGCATTACAGCACACGTTGTGTCCATGTGACTCTGTGCATGTACAATTGTTCTTTAACAGAGCCTAACGCCCCCCATGTAATGTCTTAAAAGATCAGAACAAGCCACACAAAGAGCTGACTGATCTGTGAACTGAGTCACAGCAAAATGACAATGTGACTATTCTTGTGAGGACTTCAGTGTAGATTCAGCTCTGGATTCAAACGCAGCTCAGTGCTGCGAACATTTAACATTCCACTGCGATCCTGTAAGCGTGGGCAGCTTTGTGCCACTTATGACAGATAATATCCTTCTCAGTGCTCAACCAAATACCACAGAGTAATCGTACTGTTTCATCGGAGGACTATGTTTGATGAGGAATACACACTGTGTTAATGATGCTAATCATGCAACTAATAAGATCTAAAACTAAAGATGCTGTAGTTCTGGTTGAAACTGGCAAATAATAAAGAAAAGACTCGAGACAGTGCTTCAACCACATCATTCAAAATATATAGGAGAAGCATTCACATAAACAATTATCAAACAAACTACTGCATATGTTAATTTGACAAATTAAAAAGCTGTGAGGATCCATCTGAGTGAGATTAACTTGCCGTTTGAATGTAACACTATTTATTATAGTTATTATGCCATAATCAACAACAAACATATGCACTCAGAATCATACTACTGATACTAAGCAATAATGTGTGCGTGCGTTCTTACTGATGCAGGACAGCAGATCATTGAACCTCTCTTTGGGGAAAAGAGGGTTTTCCAGACCACGGAAGTACAGTTTGAGAACGCCAGCCACTGAGTTGATGTCATGGTTGTTCTCATCGTCCGTCAGGGGGTCATTTCCTGAGACACAGACAAGGGAGCAGGTCAGCTGGATATCCGTAATTATTAAAATTGCACATGATTCAATGTAAAATACACCTAAATAACAACTCCAAAAGCCCACTGGCTGAATACGGTCAATATAACGTGATCATTAGTCAACATGTACCTCTTTCAAAAGAGTTCTTGATGTCATTGACTTCCAGGTGGGATCCAGATACACGAAATATTCCTTGATGTTGGAGGCCTGCACATGTAAGACAAAGACAGATGGTAAGGAAGAAGAGAAACAGGCCATAAAGGACGGACACACACACACACACACACACACACACACACACACACACACACACACACACACACACAACATGCTCATAAATCCACTCACAGAAAGAAACTCCCTCACTCAGCAAATAAAACCTACTTTAGATGGACCTAAAAGGCACATCATGGTCGTTAAGCCCCTTCACTTTTCTAATTAAAGATAATTAATGAGTCAGGGAGGTCGCAATCAAGCTGTACTAAAGCGTCTTCCGGCTGGGATTAGGACTTATTAAGGGGCGAGGTCAGGGGTCAGGAGGAAGCATGATTAGTCCGCTGTTCGCCTCTTTTACATTTCATCAGTTTGCTGCTGAATAAGA
Organism: Cebidichthys violaceus; assembly: GCF_023349555.1. Classification (NCBI taxonomy): domain Eukaryota; kingdom Metazoa; phylum Chordata; class Actinopteri; order Perciformes; family Stichaeidae; genus Cebidichthys; species Cebidichthys violaceus. The sequence continues at coordinate 15,682,254 of NW_027176483.1, forward strand.
TGCAGCGAACGAGCCTGCAAACCATGAAATCTCCCTACTGTCACTTCTTTAATGCCCAATGTTTGTGTTTCCATGCATTCATTCATTGTCTTTTTCAATGTGGTTTAAAACAAATAGTATAACTCATCACTTGTGCCAGGCTAAGCCATCCGTCTGTCACAGTATGTTTTGGAAACTGGGTGTAGAAAGGCTGCGCCGCTGTAAACAGGATGGAATCTGCATTTTCCCATGACTGAACACAGTGAAACCCCAACATGAATAACTATGTACACACCCAAAACAATTAATGCCTGGAAATCCCTGGAAGTGTCACATGTCACCAAAGTCACATAGACTTGGCAATTGAACAAGTTGCAGTCGGTTTATGAGAAGAATTCATCAAAGAAAATATAAATAAAGTCATCAAGTCACGATCACTTAACTGAAGTGAGAAAAACAAACAAACTCACCATACAAATTTATGCAGCGAATACAGCTTTCTACCACACGAGGGATAGCTTGTCCAGAGTCCTTTGAAGGCAAAGTAAACAAACACACCCAAATGTCAGATCATGTTTAATTTGCCATTTGTATCACATGAACAAGAGCCCGACAGATACTTAACAGATATCATTTTGAGAAGGCTATCAACAATTAGGAATGATGAAGATCTAATGCAATAAACTGCTTTTTTCAAACGATAAAATACATCATGTGATAAAGATATATCAAAGTAAAGAAACAGTTCTACAATAAACTTTTTCAACTAGTATAACAATTGCCAGTAAATATAAGATGACGCTAAATGTTCAGCAGTAATTGTAGTTGATATTTAAATTATTTTAAATAGAAACAAAACTTAATTTTAGTGTGATGTATCAAAAGTACATAATACATTAATCATGGAAGTTCACTTCTTCCTTTTGTATATCTGAAAACATATATATCAATGCCAATGTATCTAATAAACAGACCGATGATAAGGGACTGCACAAGTATCGGTCGGGCTCTCACACAAACATGATGTTAAAAGTGAACATGCACACCCGGTGTTAGTGAAGTTGGTGAGTTTACATACAAAGTGAAGGTTAACTTTTTGAGATCTTACTGAGACAGATTGAGGTGACCAGCTATGTAATTGTTCATGTCCAGCCTGTACAAACCTGTTGTCCAACACATTTCAATTGGCCTCCAGTGTTGCTAAATATACTTTAAGTGTTGCTATGCTAGCAATCAAGTGCACCCTGTGTATAAATTAAGAGGAGCTTATCTAAAGAGCCACACACTCAATATGGAGCTGGGTGCAGGAGTGGCGAGATGAGGAGGAGGAGGAGGAGAAGGAGGAGGAGCAGCACTGTCTCCTTCAGAGAATACACATTCCTCTCACGCACTTAGAGGTGGACTGCAACCTTGTTCTGCCTCGGTGCCAGCTGCTCAGTGCCGGACAGGGACTCAGTACATGCTTTTAATGATACAGTGGATCTGTTTACAGCCCTCAGGTGTATTCATGCACGGGTCCAAACACAGTGACCATGCCAAAATCGACTCTCTATCGTTAGAGTGGAGCCGTGAGGGTCGAGGCCCAGGTCTAGTGCAGCAGGATTATGTAATACTATCTGTTCGGATATGTGAGACTCGGGATGACTGCTCTATACCACTCATCATTTTGAAGTTGGAGGTGGTTCATGCTGGGAAACAGAATTGAAACTAAAGACACAATTCAGTCCGTCTCAGTCTACTCAAAGAAGTCAGACAACGAATACAAGATATAGACAAACACAACATAGAACTAAAATGATGTTAGGGCAGGACAGGTGAAGGAAATGAGCACAGGCAAGCAGCAAGGGAGAGGCTTCAAGGTGTCTACCTGATGTCGAGCGTGTGAGTTCCGTCGTCCGCGGCTACAGAGAAGTGTCGCAGAGAAACAGAAATAGAGAGAAAAGCAAGACCCAGATTAGGACCACAGCAGCTGCCCACCAAAGCTTCTACTAAGAGCGCACCCTCATTCCACTCTGTGCTGGCATCAAACCCCAAAAGGAAACAATGGGAAGCGGACCGGACCAGGAAGGACCGGACACGGCCACCAGTGAGAGGCTGTGAAGAGGCCGGAGGAGGAGGAGGAAGAGGAGGGGAGGAGGCAGGGCACCTTATCAGTTTGGCATCCGCTACCCGACTGCCATTTATCCTGCTGTATTCTCTGGCCTCTTGTTCCGGAGAGGGAGGCGAGAATATCTCTGCCAGAGCAGCTCAGTGATGCCAGGTCAGCAGTGAGTCAGGGAAGCTGACGGAGACTAAATGTATCCCTCCAACTGCTATTCCTCTCCTCCTGCAGCCCTCCAAATCTATCAGAGCCACCCTCACATCTCAGACCCAGACCGCCAGAGCTCACCGACTCATGGGGAAGGTTTCCGCAATCCAACAACTATGTTGTTGTTGTTTTTTTGTTTTTTTTGTTGGTAAAAGATAAATCAAAGCTCAAGTGCTTCGGGGGAACCCACCAAAATGACCAGAAAGCCAGAGCAAGACAGAAAATAGATAGGAGGAGGCGCAATGTCAAGCGGGCAGACTGGTGATGAGTACCTTGATAAATGACTCCAAATTGCCATTAAATAACCTAACATTAAAAACAGAGCGGGGTCTAGCCCGCCGGGTGCCGGTGTGGGTTCTGAATGGCCCATTGGGATGTCTAGAATACAAAGAATTCATTAGCATAAGTAAACAATGCAGTTTTCTTTTCAGAGTGGTTTATCTAATCTCAAAAAACCTGTAAGTCCTTCAAAAACCAGAACTGAAGTTGAGACGGGCTAATCTTTAAAACCCTTTGACTGAAGATGATGGACGGGTGAATGAGGGTATTTTTAGACACTGCTGAAACCCATGAATTACCTTTTTCTTTATAATCCTGTCTTTTCTTTCTCCACACAATATCAGAAACCAGTGAAATATCAGACCCGCTGGGAGTGTCGTATGAGTCAGAATCTACCTCATGACAGGCCCTGCGGAGGACTGCCTCTATTAGTCTGTGTGGATGGATGTGTGTGTGTGTGTGTGTGTGTGTGTGTGTGTGTGTGTGTGTGTGTGTGTGTGTGTGTGTGTGTGTGTGTGTGTGTGTGTGTGTGTGTGTGTGTGTGTGTGTGTGTGTGTGTGTGACTTAATGCAACAGGGTTTCTTGTGACCTGTAGAGCTGAGATTAAAAGAGTCCGGGACTTTGTCCTTTCTGCTGCTCAATCATAGTGACAGATTGATTCTGCAAGAAAAGCCTGAAGGTGTTTTAAATATCTGATCATTCCAACACAAAAGATGAAATATTTGCAATATGAATAAAACTGTGTCTTACTGTACTGCCATTCAACTTCGGTTACAAATAATGGTGTTAATCTCTACTCAAGAGCAGGGCTGCAACTCAACATTATTTCCATCATAGATTAATCTGCCAATCATGTTCTAGTTTGTTTTTCTTCATCAATAAAATATTGGAAAACAGCATAAAACAGTGAACAAAGGTTCTGCAGAACTCAAGGTGACATATTTGAATGTCTTGTTTTGTCTGACCAACAGTCCAAAACCAAAAAAAGATATTCTCTTTACAAGAATATAAAACAAAGAAAAGCAACAAATCGTCACACGAGAAGCTGAAAGTAAGGATTTCTGTGTAATTTTGCTTGAAAAATTTCAAATTCGAATATCAAAGTAGTGGTTTAGTTTACACTTTAGTTTAAACATTTTTTTAAGGAAGTACAGTAGAGTAAGTACAGTAACCCCCGTGGCATCATACCAGGTTGGGATTAAAAAACATGGAGGTCGGCACATCTGCTCAGTGCGCTCTAGGTTTTTTCATGGTCACAGAGGATGTGACATGAGAATTTAAAGAGGCAAACTGCCCTCGCCTTGCTGAGCTGCAACACGTCACAAATGTCGCTGTTGAAAGAAAAGTAGACTGGATATGCGTGTCTTGGATATGCACAGGTCCTGAAGTGTGTGTGTGCTTTACCTTGTGGTCATGTAGTCAGCTCTGTGGCCTGCGGGTGAAGAGAAAGAAGAGAAGAGATGTGAGGGGAAGTTAGACGTGTGGACATGCCAGGACCTGTCTCTAAAGGTCCCTGCGGTGCATTCTGCATACGGCTAGTGAAGCATTTGAAGCCTGCCATCTGTCCACAACCGCTGGTCTCTTGAGCAGCACAAGCAACCCCCCCCCCCCCCCCCCCCCACACACACACACACACACACACACACACACACACCTATGAACACAACGGCTCATAGCTTGACTTAAACAGGCAACACTTTAGCTACATCACAATAACAATACAATCAAACATCCGCTTGGCAGACAGTTTACAACTGACGTAGACACAAAGACACACCGATCATTAGAGAAACACACACACACAGTTACAGGTTTGGAGAGGCAAAGTAAGATTAAGCACATAATAGCTTCCAAATGTTTTTTGAAGAACACGTTTTTTTGTGTGGCCATCTGTTCCCATGAACAGGATCTGACCTGTTTGTGTGTCTGAGTGAGTCATGCTGTAGTCCAGCTCATTGACAATATGATTAAGGAGCGCGTGGGAGAAGCAGGAGGCTTTCCTCTTCCTCGTTAGCACACGGCTCCATTAGTCTTTAAGTGGACAGTTTGACTGAGACCACCAGGAATGCTGCTTAGAACAATGACTGACTGACCGACACTCTCTGGGTTGACGGTGGATTAGCTGAGGCCTTGAGGAGATCCCTCCAATGTAGTACAAGGAGAGACCGTTGTAATGACCACCACCCCTCGAACGCACGGCGGTACATTAAGTTGGGAGCAAATCAATCACTAAGACGGATAATACAAGTTCACAATCCCCCTCAGCTCTGGCTCGCCTGGTTTAAAACCCAGATTGCCATCTAGGAGCTTTGAGTATTGGGAAAAGCAGGCAAACAATGGGAAATGTGCCACGGAAAAAATGATGAAAATGTAAGACTGCAGAAACTAAAAAAAAAAAAGACTAAATTAAATTACAAATCTATGGTTATGTTGGCTGTCTGGACTCTGATTAGGGCTAATATACGCCCTCACTTTGACTGGAAGAAGGCGAGGTACAAACTGGGTTTGACATTGAGAGGAACAGTGGGCGCTATAAGAGTAGAGTATCAAAGTAAAGGGGTCGCGACTGTACCTTCACCAAGTGTCCTCTTCAGCAAGTCATGTTTGGCCTGCAGTTTGGAGATGAGATTACTGCCCTCCAGAAACTCCCGGAATTTCTGTGGAGAATTGAGAGTAATTACACGGCGGCCAGAGTGCCAGCCAGAGCACCCGCTCTTAAGACAGCAATCTACGATAAGAAAGCCAAGGGCAAAGGACACGCTGAGAGTCTTTTTAAAGCTTTTATCAGAGCATGTCCATCTCCAGACTGGAACACGATAGCAGTTAGCCTACCCCTCTGCCAGCTGATCAAAGATTTCAGAGGGGCTTATGGCATGAGATTCAGACTTTTAAGTTATAACAGATTTAGCGTAGATAAAAGTTAATATTCTCAGATTCATTTTACAGAAATTTGTCACCAATAAACAGTATATAAATAAGACGAGAGAACTATGATATTTCCTCTTCTTTTAAAACGTACAGAAAGCTAATCAAGCCTTCAAAAAGAGTCAATGAGAGAGAGTTATTTCTATTTTCATACAGAAACAAAAAGATATGTCTGAAGTTGTTTTCGCTCACTTGTAACCACCAGCATCCTCTTCTCTTGGACAACATCTCCACTCACCATGAAGTAGAACTGCTCCGTCTCCTGCTGGTTGGCCCTCCTCTTGGCGATGCTGGGCTTGCTGAGGTACGTCTCCGACACAGTGGACTTGACCGACTCCGTTGATCGGCTGTGGTGGAAACACTCAGACACGTCGTAGTCTTCAATGGTCACCATGTCCTGGATCGTGGTCAGGGTGGCCTCAGACGTCTTCTTGATCTGGAGACACAAAGAAAGAACGGGTGAAGAAGAGTTGAAGAATTGCAAAAACTAGTCGGCTTAACACCTAGATGTCATCTCTTCACTATCACAATGTTATCATCCCAGCATACCAAAGCGGCTTTATCATCGCACTCCCTAAAAACCTCTCTCGCTATCCCATGACACCATGAAAAATGCAGGTGTTTTCTGACAAGACGCAAGTTTCTGGAAATCCACCAGCAACTTGAACATGACTCGCAGCCAAAGCAATCTATTTGTATGCACTCAGAGGGGCTTGAGGTGAACAGTGTGTGCTGGAGATGGTAAATTCAGTCGCAGGCTTTTAAGATGAGTTTCCATATCCGCCTCTTCCCTGTCAACAGGAGTGCTTCTGCTGGAGCGTAGAAACGTCAGGACTTTGCAGAACAAATACTAACATCAGCTTGGCAAAAAGCTTCAAGTGACACTGAAAATGCTAACAAGCTGGTGTTTAGCATGTATGATGTTTACCATGTTCACCGTCCTCATCATAAATACCAGCAATACCTTGATCAAATCAAAATTGTGACCTGATAATAGGTCCAAAAATCCAATTATTGAGATATTTCAGTTTGGACCAAAGTGGTGGACAGACTGAGCCAAAAAAAAAAATCATAAGATCCAACTTTATTCTGAAAGTTGACTACTTTTCTGTCCCTAAGGCTGCCCCTTATATTCAATGATATGATGGTGATCTACACAAAAAGGTCCAATTAAACAAATTTCCTTCATTTATTCTAAGTGCACGTATGAGCTAAGACGTTGTGGAAAGATATCATAAAAATGTTACAATTGCAGAACAAGGAGATCTAGGATGAGACAGAGAAAAAGATGAAATAAAATAAAAGAAGACAAAGAGACAAGGAGGAAGAGTCTAGAGACTGTGGAGCATGTGAGCATGAATCACTGATGTGGAAAAGCTGCAGAAGGAAAGAGGCCATGCTGATGTAGAAACACCAACGAAAGGAAAAATTCAGCAAAACGCCTTCCTTCATTCAACAGAGACACTCTGGTGAGGACAGAGGCGCTGTGACCATCGCAGCTCAACTGTGTGTTCACCAGGTCAAGGACGCCCCGAGTGACACGCAGCTGGAAGTCCTCCTAATTATTGTTAATGGTCAGGAAGACCCCCACTCAGAGGTAGTGACCCCGTCTCTTAGTTATTAAGTAAGTCTGACCTCAGTGCTAATGAAAGAACATGGCGGATTCCTTGTGTGACTATTATACACGTTGAGAGGACAGCAGATTAGCTTGTTTCTTTAAACAGCTTGACCTGTGACTCATTTGTGCTGCATAAGGGAGAAAAAAAAAGAAAAAACATCTGAAAGGCAAGGTGGACTTCATCTCTCTCATGTGTTACACTGATGGATTACAGTGCTGACACACATGCTGGGCTACACAATGTGGATGTAGCAAGAGTGTCATCCATCCAAATGTGAAGCAAAAAACACACTGCAGGTTGGAACACGACTAATGACAGCGTAGAAAAGGAAACGGGGGATTCTGCGATCGTAAAACTTTTTAAAAACATCGGCCTGTCTTGCGACAACAGCTGGGGGTTATTATTTGGTGATCAAAGGAGTGATGGTCTAAACAAAAATGAAAAATGACCCACTGCCTTCAATAGACAGAGAAAACAGAGAAACTACACTTACACCATCACTTTACATGTATGTGTATGCACTGTGGTTTTATTCACGGCAGGTGCCAACCAAAGGTAACCCACTACGACGTACAGCCATTAGTTACACGCTCCGGGTGTGTTAGGCCTCTGTCTCTCTCTCGTGTCCCTGGCAGCCTCATCCCGCTTGGCCCCCGTGGAGGCGAGAGGCCCAGCTGTCATCATGAAGACAGGACCCATGCATGCGAGAGAATCGCTCCCAGTGAAAAAGCTGTTGAGTTTATCTATTATTCAGCAGACGAATAGTTACCAGTGTTCACTGCTGGGCTCAATTACAATGGAGCTCTTAGAGAGACTCTGCCCATTAGTCCCTGTGGCTGCACAACAGACCTGGAGAAAGTCCCCGGGATCGAATTAAGTTGGTTTATCCTCAATAAAGAACCATGACTCGTGTATTTCCTATGTCGCTACACAGACGGCTCATCCAGTACCCGGAGCTAAGTATCAGTCAGACTTATTTACTGTCACCAATCGCTGGACTGAAAACAACATAATTCCATTCACCGCACTTTAAAATCAATGTTGTTCTCGGCAGCATCACTAACAGTTACTGCAACATCCATCATCACAGCTCAAAGGGCGGACTGCTGTCCATAGCTTTCAACATACTATGAAGGAGGTGTGTAATCTGTTGATCATCCCGCTATGAACGAACACACACACACACGAAGACACACACAAACACGCGTTGATGTGCCTCCCTGAGAGAAGACAATGACTCCCTGCAAAGGAGATGGTATTAGATTTAGAGTTTAGCGTGAAATGTCTTGAGAATACAAAGGAAAAAGAAAATTAGCATGTGCGAGCTCTGGTTCATACGGAGGCAAATGAGATCTAAATGGCCAGATTATTAAACGAGATAAACCACGCCGACTGACTGACGAGCTGAAATGAACAGCGTCCTCGGAGAGCAGGCGTTTTTTAATGAAAACATTTCAATTGTCGTTTCTGCAGTGAGGCACCCAGCAGGGCTACGTTAACCCCAACCCGTTAGTAAGAGCGGGATCCAGAGTCCCCCCCACCCACCACTGATGCAGAGTAAATTATTCAGCAATGTTTTCTTTCACTGTTTCACGGAAGTCAAAGAGGTTTGAGGAAACAGCTGTGCTTCTATTAAACGCTGCCCTGCAGTCTTTCCTGGCCGGATAAAGACAGAGTCTTTTTCTCTCTTGTACATTTGACAGTCGTGCTTGTAGGTCGTCACAGCGCTTTGAAAGTTCATTTTTCAAGGATGTATCTGGCACGCTGTGCCCAGTAAGAGAGGCCATCTGGTGATCCTAACACAAGGCAGCAGCGCCCTCCAATTCTGACCCACCAGGACATCCGCTTCAGTGAGGCAGGCCGACAAGGACATGAAGCAACCGGGGCTTGTCAGCATAGCCTCACACATACACAGAGAAACACACACACACACACGCACACGCACACACACACACACACACACACACACACACACACAGACACACACACACACACAGACACAGACACAGACACACACACACACACACACACACACACACACACGCACACACACACGCGCACACACACACACACACACACACACACACACACACACACACACACACACACACACACACACACACACACACACACACACACACACACACACACACACACACACACACACACACACGCGCACGCACGCTCAGGAGTTCTAGTAATAAGCACAAGGCCCAAAAATACAGGTATCCTATCCTCCATCATTCATTCCATCTGATGTATTTCGAGTCAAATTCAAAGTGTCGACAGAACTATCTAAAGGAATCTGAAGTAACGGTGGATGTAGAGGAAGTTGAGTGACATGCTCCCGTGTCTGTGTTAGTCTTTGTCGCTGAATAAAAGCCAGAGAGTGCACTGATGTGGAGGGAGGGAGAGAAACACAGAGGATGAAGACAGACGGCAGTGAGGGCTCATAGAGGGGTGGAGGGTTAGACGGGAAACAAAAGTCATGAATGTGATTGCACTCTGTGAAACTGTGGCAGTTAAGGCTGGGCGATAATTCAATATGATAATGATGATGACATGGTGATGAAATCATACAGCGTGATACACAATTACGTTGTCTAAATTGTTAATAACAAGCACACACTCACATTTCTCAAAAAATCTGATTATTTTGCACTAAAGTTGTTAATAAAATGAGAAAATGCTTTTCATTTGTCAAGTATTTAATTCAAACAAAAGACTATAAAACCATGTGGTCATTCCATATAGACTACTTATTTGTTGACATGCTGTGCTGCGATATATATCCTTATCAAGATATGAAATCACCTTTGGATGATTTTGTCCACATCACAACGGCTTTCATTTTAAATAAAAAAACAAACAATGTAGCGATACTCAAGCGTGCTGCAGACAGATTAAAACAATACAGCGCGAGATGCAGAGAAGCATCTCGCGCTGTATCAGAGCAGCGCAGGGCAGATTTGTGCAAATAAAAGCGAGACAGTGAATTCTACCGATGGGAACTGAAATGGAGGCTTCACAGAGAGGGTTTGATGGCTACCTGCAGGGCATGAGAGACAGGAAAATACAGAGTGTGCATATGTATGTGTGTGTGTGTGTGTGTGTGTGTGTGTGTGTGTGTGTGTGTGTGTGTGTGTGTGTGGTGCATATGCAACAAAAACTTTGATTCTTCAGAGATCATCAGCAACTGTTCCTCTGTCTCACCTTGGATGACTTCTGGCTGAAGTTAACTTTCTTTTTAGTAGCTTTAGAGCTCTGCAGCTGTCAGCTTCTTGTAACCAATAAATAGCAGCATGACAAAACTCCTGCATCTCTGGCAGACAACGCCGCAGCGGCAGGGAACAGTTTTGACATATCTAAACCCCACAAGACACAAATACCTGTGTAATCGAGATGCACCCATCAATAGAAACCGCCCCTTTGTCAGCTGATTGGTCAAGACCGCTGACCAGCTGATCGGTGTCAAATTTACACACATACTCAAAATGGTCTTATGCCACACATTTACCTCTTCGTTCTCTATCTTCAGAGTAGCCAGGCGAGACTGAAGCTGCTGGAACCTCAGGATGAGCTCTCCGTTCACCGCTGGCTGCACTGAGATCTGACACACCTGGAATTTAAATAAACGGAAATACATCGTTAATGATCAGGAACCCGCTGCAGCAACATTAGGCCACGTAACCTTTGGTTTAAACAAGGCGCAGGAGTCCAAATTCTTCTTCAATTGCAGAGCAGTGACGTTTGCCAGCTAAATGCAGACAGCCACACAACAACAGCTAGTTAACAGACATGATATCAGCATTGGTAGTGCTCGCCAAACAGTAAAACTCCGAACACATGTTGAGCTACATGACTGCAGGGGGAGAATTAACAAATGATTTGTCAAATTCTGTGGCCCATAAAACCTGATCCGGCAGCCCAGACGCAGTGAAATGCTGCACTTAAACCACTGAAGACTTTATTTAATCAACTCCAAATTCACTTCCATGTTATTTTTTTACAGTGACTTGGAAATAAAGCATTTTAAACCTCATATGAGTATGGTATATTTTTGCAGGTTTTTTTCTCGTCTTCAGTTGAGTTCATCGTCCCAGCTAAATGTGGTCTGAGCTACGTACCTCGTCTCCCATATGAGACTGGAACTCGAATTTTGCCGGTGGGCAAAAGGCCGTGGGGAACATCTCCATGAACCTCTGTCGGTCGCTCCGTGGGTCCAGACTGTCCACGGCGTTCTCTATGATGTCAAGACCCTCGTGGCGTGACGTCTCGAGGTTGTATTCGGCTGACAGGTAGGTGCGCAGGGCCCGGTTCAGACTGGCGTGGTACCCCAAATCACAGCACTGAAGAGAGGAAAGAAGAGGGTCAACGTGATCCTACAGGTCTCATGACACACAAACACTAGACCGATAACTAAACTATCATTTTTTCTATGAATTCTAAGGAGAGAATTTTTTTTTCCAAAAGTCCAAGCTGCAGCTTGTTTTGCTGATCAACTGTCCAAAACCCCAAAATTATGTATATACAATCACAAAAGACAAATAAAAACATAAAAAATTCACTCATTAGATTCTGGAACTTGCATGAAAAATGTATTAAATTATTAAAATGATTTTATGTCAATTGAGTTTCAGCCCTCAAATCCAAGTTCCTAATATTTTCTGATGCTGTTTAAGGATTATGTTCATAAGTAGTTATGTTCATAAACACAGTAGGGAAACAAGCCAATAACTCCATATGGTCAGTGCAAACAAACAAACATATTTCTATGAATTAAAGTCATTAAACTCATTAAATCATATGAACAAATATACCATTAATTGACCGATATATGGTCAAAGAATAGAGATGGACCTTTAAATAAGACAAGTTTCCATCGTTAACAGTCCTGCACTTTCTGAGTCGGCAGTGTTGCCTCTGTGTTACGCAATGTTACCTCAATGTTTATGAATGTTACCTCCAGGAACTAATGCTGAGTTTTAATAACTAGAAGCTTGGCCAAGGTCTCTCCTGGGAAGAAACACAGGCCCCAGGCACCCAAACAAAACGCACACACACAAAAACAAACGCACACAAACGTGACATGGCCTGAGTGATAGGCAATACAATACCAGTACAGCCAGCTTGTACACTTTGTTTTCGACTATAAAAAGTCCCCTTCATCAATAAACAAATGTGTGTGAGCCTGCACAATACAACTCACGCAGAGCGCATCTCACACTCTCACACACACACACACACACACACACACACACACACACACACCCACCCACCCACCCACCCTGGTGCGATGAAGGCTTGTGAGCAAAGCAGGGAGAGGGGTAATTTCATCGCACAGCATGCCTCTGAATAGAGGCTGCATTTCTCTTCTCCTTCAGTCCCGTCTTGAACATAAAACCCCAAAACGCTAGCTAAAAACATGGCCATCTCCCATTTTCCTTAGAAATGCTACAGCAGATGACACAGTGAGTTTATTTCTCTAACAAGGTGAGCCATATTATAAATAAGTCATGTTTATTGGTCCGGTAGCAAAAAAAGAGTCAGGCAAAGCAAACTGCTCGCAAGGCAGAGTAGAGAGACGAGAGTGAATGGAGTGATGAGCCACAGCTGTACATGACAACAACAAAGAACACTTGGTTTGAAAGTCAGAGTCCACTCAGCAGTGACAAAGTGTCAGCAGAACACGGTAGAACTGAATATAATATGAGGCTTTTCAATAATGACATAAGGAGAGTTTTTTTTTAGTTTTGATCACAAAAGTTAATGAGCTGCTATAATTTAGTCCTACACTGTAATTTCCATCCCACAGTCTGGTGTCCTAAGATCTCTTTTATATCAGGCCCAGCTGCTAAAGTCATCAGTCTCTCCTTCACTGATGATTTTAAATCTATTCTAAAAGTCTGTGAAAAATAATGGGAGCACAGAGAAACAAAATAAAATCTACCTCAAGTGTCTGCAACTTGTGTGTTCTGTTTATGCAAGGATGTCCTCAGCAAAAGCTGTTCCCCGTCTCATTGGAGACAAACAAGCCAGTGCTGAAGATGAAGCTGCCTCCAGAACAGGGCTGACAATAGCATGCGGTTATATACTCACATCAATTAAGTCCGACAAGTCGTGGATGTAGTATTTGAAAACGGAGGAGTTCGACGCTTCCAGTGTCAGCAGGTACTCGTTCCGCGCTTTGATCGACTTCAGCTTGTTCTCAGAGTACTTGGCTTGACGCTGATGAGGAGAATCAGAGGCGTAGAATGAGAAAAAGACAACAGCGCAAGGATGAATTTAATGAGCAGAGAATTGCCTTTTTGACAAGTGATTGTGCTTTCATGTCTCCAAGCTGAGACTGGATTAGTGGCAAAACAACAGCTTCAATAAACAATAGAGAAATGAGTTACATTATGTTTAAAAATAGCAAAAGAGGAACAAGACAGAAAAAAAGAAAAACTAAAAGCATCCTGTGTCCTTCACTTCAACTAGGATACCTCAGTGTGACCCATCTGTCTTTATGCTACACTTCCTCACTACCAGACAAACACAAGGCTGTTACTTAGTCACCATCCACTGACCAATGGGCTCCGGCTCTGACACGTTCATATTTTAACACTTCCCAAATGCATTCCAGGAAGAGTCGTGTTCAAAAAGTAATTTTGTCAGTGATTTGACAGAAAGCAGGTCTGTTCTGAGAATACAAAGCCGGCTCTTTGTCTGTGACAATGCTTTCAGTGTGTTTTCCTTTACTCAGGTCAGCAGGACATCGGTGAAAAAGCCGCGCTGTGAAGTTTTCAAAAATCAGATATTTTGTTGTGTTCAAGACTATGCGATGAAAAATAAAATGGAGTGTCTACTAACTAAATTTCAATGCAGTTGACCAAACTGGATTTAAAAATGTTCTATACTAAATTCTACCTTCTCCTTCATCTTCTCGATCTTCTTCACAGAGCTGCGTCTCTGGTATTTGTCTTCCATTCGGATGCTGAAGACCTGCTCTCCCCTGCCGATCTGCTTCTCCTCCTGCTTCTCCGCCTCCTTCAGCTTGCTCTCGGCGCTGATGCTCTCCGAGTGGTACATGTGGTAGGTCTTCATCACCTGGAGACAAACAAACGTGTCAATAAGCTGCAAAGAAAATATGTTCCACGGCCTGTTTGTAATCATTTTCCTTTACAAGATTGGCAAAAGGGCAGCGTCCCGAAACCGGCTGTGTCGGTGTGAGTTTCAGGTCACTTCCTGCGAGGTCAAAGGTCAGAATAATCCATCTTTGTAGTCAAGACCAATCTTTTATAACCCACAACTAAGGCTTCCATCCTTTGACCCGCTCATTCATCACAGATCAACTCAACTCATCTCACAGCAGGTGGTTCGCCTCTCCCTCAACCACAAACCAGATCCAGATTCTCTGCAGCCTCTTGATACGATGCTCATACAACCACAACCACCGCAGATCACTGCAGCTAAATCCAACTTCATTAATCTGTGTTTGGAAAAGGTTTGGGTTGGTCCTCTGGTTTTCACATGAGGTTATTAAGACAGAGGTCGACTGCTCTTTGATGATTCAGCTCTCGTCTTTGCAGTCAATACAAGTCAAGACAATGGAATTATTAGGGCATAATAAATAGCTTTATATTAAAATGTTTCTGTCCTGTGCTGCACCTCGCTGGCTCAAGCTTTTGGTATTCATTTCTGGTTCACATGTAGCAGCATATGCTTCTTATACATCGTAATGGTGAACAGCTGATTAGAACTATTTCCTCAAGTTTGAGTCATCACCTTGAGAGACTGCATTACTCATACACACTCCATGGACCCCTTAGACAGTGACTCAATCGTTAAGTAGCAGGTAGACCACAAAACACAAACAATGAGTTCTACAAGAGAGCCGAGTGATCATTAATGTCTTATTATTAACGCTGGCTCACGGAGAACGGACACATGTCTGAGGGCGGTGCAGATGAACCACCGGCTGTGGGAGAAATGTTGAGTCCATGATGTTATCACCGGGTCATCAGCAAGAGAACCCCAACACATGCATTAAAATGAACAATTAGCATTTATAGATTTTATATAACATAACTATATGGACTCCAGTAGAAAGTAGCGTCCCATCGCCCGCCACCTAGACACTGCAGATTATTTTCCCAAATTTCTGGTGTTGGGTATGCAAGAATAAAACTTGCACTATGAAGAGGAAACTGCATTAACCAATTGTTTTGGAGCTGCCACCATGCAAACTACCATCTGAAAATACAAGCTAACTTCTAACAGTCATTTGTAAAAGGCAGAAAATACATTCAAACTCACAGGAAAAGGCGGCAATGTAGAGCACCCGTGGTTTAACCTGGGATTAACCAAGTCCAACAAATTACAGCTCCAAAACCGATATATGCAGTCACTCGTCTGCACAAGACCTCAACTTCAGTACAAATAGAGACTCACCCATCTCAAAATCTAAACATCTTTCGCCCAAACCGAGTTATTTCTGTACGAGTGGAACAACGAAGCAAAGCCTGGTTTGTCTGGAGCCCTTTTGCCTTTGGTGGGGTTTGGCCTAACTGGAACCAGTTTAGAGATGGGTGACTGACCTTGGGTCCTGTACGCCTCACTTACTGGTCTGGAGTCTACCGCTGCAGTGTTTACTTTGGTGTTTCTTTCAGAGGGACATATTTAGAGACGGAGCAGACCTGTTATTTCATTGGCGGAGGTCGACATCGGGACTGTGGCTGTCTGATGCAATAGCTACTCAGTGTGTGTGTGTGTGTGTGTGTGTGTGTGTTCACGCAGGGGGCTAAACCAGGTCAAATGTGGAGTGTGGACTGTGGTGAGAGTGACACACATTGAGCTTGGAGTAACACGTTTGTTGTGTTTGGAGCAGCGCGGCCATCGACTGGAAGTGTAACCACTGTAATCCTCTAGAGCGAGTAACTGGAGACTGTATGAGCAAGCTCAGCTGCTTTTCACTCAAACTCCGGGGAAGCGACAACAACTGCCTCCACTTGTATCTTCCCAGGTTACCATGATGATCAATGAGGAGGCTCAACACAGTGACATTGATCAGTAGGGAGGAACGACAAGATTAAGTGATGACGCAAACACACAGATTAACAGCATGGCTCTAATGTAGTCGTTTCTCTGTTTGTCATTGTTGATGCCTGTGAATGACCTAAAGTAGCTCATATGACACTATAAACTCATATTAGCCATCATATATATATATATATATATATATATATATATATATATATATATATATATATATATATATATATAAATAAAACCATGGCCTCTAAACCATCCAGTTGTCCTGTCTAAGAATACACCAGCACCTGATTGTCCAACAACAACTTAGCCAGCAGGCTAGCAGGGCTGACTGGGGCGATTACCACAGTGGAATCAGCTATTTATTCATGGTTTTAAATACCTTTCTCCACTAAGGTCAGAGCTTCACACAGACTACTTACAGTAAAGACATTGAACAGAAACACAAGACTTTGATGGTCTGGTGAAGTGTTACCAAGCCCCTCCAAAATAATTCGTCCCTGGGTTCAAAGGTCTGCGGCCACTGCTACGTTTAACATTGTGTGATTCTCAAAATATATATAGCGGGTGCCTCTGTAAGCCAGTAGTCCAGGGCGCATACCATGCAATCAACACATGCCTGATTCAATTCCATCTGGGGACCTTTGTTGCATGTAATCGCTCTCGCTCTCTCCCCAGGCTTCTCATCTGTCTCTGTAAACTTTTGAATGAAGGCGACAATGCAAAAGAAAAGAAGTATTTTTTAAAGTAAATGTATCCATAAGTTGCTATTTGGCTCCAACTGCCTGATTTGGCTTTGCACAAGTTGGTTTTGAAGAGCAAGAAAGCTAAGATGATGAAAGCCATTAAAAAAAAAGAGAACATGAACTGTAATGAGTCAAGCGAACATAATGTTTATACTTCAGTTTGAATTTTCAGTTCATTTGGGTAAAAGAGATTGTGTTTCTTTTTTTTTTTTTTTGCTGTAAAAGAGATTAAACAGACTTTCCCTACAGTTTGAGCAATCACTTTGGTGGTTGTCTATTTGCTTCAAAGTTTAATATTTGATCCTTCAGACACCTATAAGCTCCAGGGTTTAAGACTCCAAGCTGTAGTAGATGTTGTTACAAATAGTTTGAAGTTAGGCAGCTCACAGCTGTAAACCAGTCTCAACCACAGCAAAGACCGATGTGCTTGCATTAGTTAAAAAAGTCATTACTACTTACTGTGTATAGCTCATTAAGGACCTTCATTAAGTCTTCCTGAAGCTGAAAGGCTATTTCCTTGCTCTGAAAAAAAGAAACAAACAATTAGACCATTACAACAAATCAGTAAAATACAATGAAATACACAAAAAGAGTTTCCCCAAACCAAAATCATAGTTTAAACCCCATTTAAACCAACATGAATTAATGAATCTCCATTATAAAACACAGAAGCAACTACTTTCATTGCACTGAAACTTGACAAGTCTGTTAAAAGCACACTGTTACTGTACATTAGGTTTTATACAATAGGGGGACAATGACCAAACATTGACCCGGGGTTTGAACGGTACAAATACTAAACAGAACAGTGGATTTATCATCCTGTGTCAAATCCAAAGGTTGCTGAGTGAAAGTGGTATCGGTGTCACGACGGCCTTTCCACTCAAATCATCGAACGCAGCTTGAGTTTCACCGTCCACATGCTCAACTCATTATCTGGTTTCCACGCCTCAACGTGAAAGACTTTTCCCAAATATGTTAACTCAATCAGCCGTGCCACAAGGCTGACTCAGTAATACTATTACACACACATTAATGCACCTCACGGTTGTGGGATACAGTTTAACAGTGATGCTGTGATGGATTTAGAGGGGCTTTCACTATTCATTTTACTGTGGAGCGCTCATATTTCCCTCACACTGACTCACATCACATGTTTATGGGATTATGAGTCATGACAATGAATTTTTGATCTCTCTACTACAGTTGATACCACGCTCTGCTACCTGGATGATGTTAGGGCCTCGTCCCCGCACTCCAGGTCTTTCTCTAACCCAATTATCTTCAGACAAATCTCATTCTGGGAGCCGCTCCCAGGCAAAGGCTGTAAGAGGGTTCTGTGAGGGTACTGAACCGCCTAGTGTGGTGGGATAGATTAGATAGAGTGGTGGTGTACCTCTGATCAAGGATGGGGTGAGTTGCATTTTTAAAAAGGACAATGAAGGCAAGAAAGTAGAAGACTACAAGCTAGCAAACATGGACGTAAATAATGCAGGTTTTAAAATATGAAACAGTGTTCACTGAGAAAAGAAATGTATTCAGTGCAGTTGCTAGACACACAGCGTTTTGTTGAGAAATACTGAATGTGAACATAGCTTTTGTTTGTTTTTAAGAACACCCAGCAGGGGTCCACCGGGTCCCTTTAAGAGATGCTGCTTTACGCAGAGAGGGCACAACGGTTGATAGCTGAAACTTTTCATTTAAAAGTACATTGGGTTGCTTTTTGATAAACAGGATTTATGACATTTTTATAACGGTTGCAACCAGAAGGTGTGAGCAGTCCAGCTGCTGGTATAAGCTGCAGGGTCCAGTGCATAGACAGAGGTAGGCTGAAGCAAACAAGCTAATTCCAGGGCCATATAATCTTAACCTCTCCAACTCAAACACATGTCTTTGTTATATTGCATGCATGTAGTTGTTCATTGCAATAATACCTCACACATTGGTCATTGTAGGGGGTTTCCTGACTTGAGAATAGATGAGTCACGCAGCCTGTGGCCTTGCACACGTAAGGCTTCTTGTGAGTGTTGGCAACAGGTAAGAGGCTCTTTAGAGGTCACACACCTCGTTGATCCAGGTGAGTTCACAAGGATTGTTCACTGTGACAACCAGTTGGACTGAATGTATAGCTCTAAAAAGAACTGTCAACACCCAACAGACCAAGACAAAAGCAATCTTGTGAAAAAAGTGTGTGCACAAACACGCAAACTCTCCCTCTTGTTCTAAAGCCGAGAATATGAATAGACAGCAAAGAGGATTAGACTCTCAGTTACTGGCTGCCAGGCCGGTGTCTGAAATTAGAGTGTCGTGCTGGGTGACCTGGCCGGTTGGCATTACCTTACCAACAACCAACACCTGGTCCATCAGTTGCTCGATTTGTAGCTCTTACCTATTCAGAGAGCAAACAGCCTGTAAGCCTGGATAACCACAGCTTTAAGCACCAAACTTGGCAAGAGTCAAACTCAGGCATGTTTGAGAAAGTGAAGATAAGGGAGCTAAGGAAAGATCTTGGGATTTTGGTCATTTATAGTTTGATCTGGTCGTTGAGTTTATAGTTGATCTGTAATTGTGTCTCTTGAAACGTGACTGTACCACATTTCAAGTCAACTGCCTATTAATTGTGGATCCTTGCATAATCTGAAGATCATAAAGACACGGCCTCTCTCTCTCTCCTGTGGGAAAACCCATTAGCAACGGTCAGTTCAGAGGACAGAACCTTTGACTATCTGTCAGATCTAACGCTCATCAGCTTCTCCATTGAGAAGGCTGGGAAGTGATCCAGAGCTCAATGAAAAGCCTTCTCAGGGCTCACATGAGCTGCGAGAGAGTGAGTGTGAGAGAGAGAGAAGTAAAGTGTGAGAGAGAGAGAAGTAAAGAAGATGAAAGTGAAGCGGCATTACATTCAAGGCATGTTTAGACTGCGCTGACCAGAAAAGCTACACCTAACATAATGCTTTTAAGCACTCTGTGAAACAGAATCTCCGTTCGTAGTGTCGCTACATGTAAAGCACATACACACTGTATACCTCAAATGACACGCAATGACGGCTGTTTGTGAAATGCTGTGTTGTGTAGTTCTTTGATTAAATTAGAGCGGGGGTTTCCAATTCGGTCTAATTCATTAAAAAGATCATACCATCTGTATTCCAACCACATTAGAAGGATGAAACCGCCCCAGAGAGGAGAAACCAAGTCAGCCTTCGGGGAGTGCTGGGTTTCATATTGCCACTGACATTAATCATTATACAGAGATGGCAGTTGTATACCCTGCGGGGCCTCTCTCTCTCCGTGTGTGTGTGTGTGTGTGTGTGTGTGTGTGTGTGTGTGTGTGTGTGTGTGTGTGTGTGTGTGTGTGTGTGTGTGTGTGGCACTCAGCATAGATCTAAGAGCCGAGTCACTGTAAAACAGTCACACGGTTAATGTACACAGTTAGCTGATGTATTTCATAAAAACAAGCTTGGACCAAATGACACAGATCCTTTCATTTAAATGAAATAAATGTATTTGTTTTATTTACGAAAGTGAGATGAGAAGACAGCTGTCGCATGTTAATGCATTGAGTACAGAGCTGGAGTCTTTAGTATAGAGACTGGAAACAGTGCTACACTGCTAGCCTGGCTGTGTCCAACAACTCTTAAGCCGTTTTATTTTCATAAAGTATCGTGTTTGTTTAACCCACACTTAATGAGGAATGTTAAAAACAACGTAAATGTGTGGTTTTGGGATGAGTTACGTGTTTACAATTCATCCATCAGTCAACAGTTCTATGCAGCGTCTCTGGTGACGGCACAGGTTGCCAGATACCGTCATTGAGGGCAGTTTTTGGTTTCAACAACAAAGGTAAGGTACCAAACCTGGCAACCACACTGTGGGAAAAAGACTCGGGATGTGCAAACTCGTAGCTCCTGGCTGTTGATCGGCGAAAATAGCTCCATCACAAATTATTCTGCGCCAAGCTAAACACATCCTGACTTGAGATACGTACTCTGTACAGAAATTAGACGAATAAGCATATTTTTCACAATGTTTAACTATTCCTTTGAGATGGATGTGTACCATACTCGTGGGTGAACACCCAGTGCAGGCTTCACATCAGCCATAAATGCACGCTAGGCATTTTTCATAGCAGTAATTTTGGCTCGTCATAGTGGGAGAAACACAGGTGTTACTAATAACATTACGGATGGCTCTGTTCTATTCAAGTTCTATCCCAGACAAGCCATGACATTGGGACAGTCTGCATGCACAATAACCAGCACCTTGAAACTGAAGCAGCACACGCTTTGCCTGAGAAAAAGTTCCAAACAGCCTCAAGCTTTGGGATCTCCACCTCGTAGCTGCAGCCACAGAACGTGACTTCCATAAATAAAACAGGGCAGAGTAAAAACAAAGAGCCGGCTGTATGAATAATGAAAACTGAATACATGTGATAAGATCTGTCCAAGCATAAAGAAAGAAAAAGAGGTCCCCTATTTGACTCCTGTATTAAAAAAAAGAAGAAAAAAAGAAGCTAAAATGGGGCATTTCTAAAAGAATTTGTGGCTGTGGCTTGTTTTGAAAAGCAACCACAATGCAGCACTGAAAAAATAAATGCACATGCCAAACGGGTCAGCCGGAGGATGTTGACGAAGACACCAGGGCTACTCAGGGTTACTCGACTGCAGTTCCACCTCACAGCATGAGATCTGAACATACAAGGAAGTAAAAACACAGGTCTTTGATGTGCTGGCAGGATGACAACAGTACAGCTGTCTCCTCGAAGCTGTGAGGGAGCCCACGTTACCGACGCTCTGCTGAGATCAAAGGATCGGGGAAGCTGTAATTAGAGGGCGAGCGGTGTCTCGGGTCTCCTATGAACTGGGACCTCCCACCAGTCTGCAGTTTGCCTGCAGAATGTCACCTGAGAAACTGCATTACAACAACTTTAAAAGGGGACAACTATCACACAATGGGGCTAGACACTGCAGATTCCAGAGCAATGAGGATCCAGGTGGAGCAATGATAGGACTAGTGTGTGTGTGTGTGTGTGTGTGTGTGTGTGTGTGTGTGTGTGTGTGTGTACTACCCTGCAGATTGTGACCATTTAGCAATGTCTCTTCAGAGTTACAATTTAACAAGTAAATCAGCATTGAAGGCAGTCAATCATTGTGATCATCAAAGTGTGTTGAATCAGGGGAGGCAACGAGAGTAACATGTACAAAACTATTGAATGTGTGTTTCACATCTGGCCTCATTAGTAAAACCATAAGCCTTTAAACACTATCAAAAGGAAATGACTGCAGCAGCTTCCTGTTTGTGTGTTGGGGGTTCGGGTGAGCATTAAAAGACCACGCCCCCCATACAATCAGATGAAACCACAACCATCGTGAGACGATAATTACTTTGAGAACAAATAAAGGAGCCACACTTTTACTTTTTGAATCTGGAGGTTACATGGTCAGGGTTTGCAGTTAAGTGGAGCAAAAAAAAAAAAAAAAAAAAAAGAAGAAGAAGAGAGGCGGAACAGAGATAGAAAAAGTCGCACAAGCTTAACTGACACAAAGGCGCTCCTCTGAAGGAAAGCCACTTTGTAATTTAGGCCTGTGGTCAGTTCATGTGACTCCTGCAGCATAGGAGCTCATAATCTTTTAGGGAGTTGTCGTCTTTGTGGTGGGGAAGGCAGCAGAGGCCCGGTTTCAGCCATGAAGCCACAGTCTTCAGACGGGAGAGTGGAGGCACACTGATCTGAAACTGTGGTGACCGAGGTTCCTCTGCGCTACTCTAATTCACAGAACTAAACCGCAGGAGCCCATCAGAGTTTCATCTCATCAAACGCAAAGCTGGATAATATATACTGTATTTATCCCTCACATCATGCAACTAAAATATACTTTGTTGTAAAATGAATGGGTTAATTGAAAGTGAAAGACTGTTTATAACACACGAGAGACTGGAGACACCACTGGCCGATCTGACCGCCATGAGAAATCTGGATTGTGTTAGTGGAGAGTTCAAACTTCTGTTTCGTTGATCAAAGAAAAGTCACATGTGACCTCTTCTAGTCGAGGTCAGACGTCAGTACAGTACTGAGGGAGGTAGAGGCAGTTAAAGAGAGACTTCTGGGGCATAACGGATCAACAGCAG
Source organism: Cebidichthys violaceus (assembly GCF_023349555.1). Lineage (NCBI taxonomy): Eukaryota > Metazoa > Chordata > Actinopteri > Perciformes > Stichaeidae > Cebidichthys > Cebidichthys violaceus. The sequence goes on from NW_027176483.1 coordinate 15,705,266, forward strand.
GCTACATTCACCGTGTGTAGAGAACTGGGAATTGTATTCACTAATAAAAGTGAATGTGTTGAACATAATTAGACCAGAGTGAAATGAGGAGTGTGTTCAAACAATAATATTCAGTTTTTTTCCTCTTCAGACAACAATAATTAGATAACTTATAATATTTGTAAATAAATCATTTAACGTTTCGATATGAAGGTTGTTTCTTGTGTCTACAGTAGTTTTTTTTAGGTTTTCGGGACCCAAGTCGTCAGTCCTTGTATGTTGTTGGTAGGGTGAGGGTTAAAGTGGGTTAGTTCTGGTGGCCATATAGAAATAGAAAGAATCCCCATTAAAACAAAATAGTCACGTCAGTTATAGGTGTCACACTATTTTATGACCAAAATGTGGTCTCGTGTGTGTGTGTATGTGTGTGTGTGTGTGTGTGTGTGTGTGTGTGTGTGTGTGTGCGCGCACTCCCTTAAGAAGTGCCCTACCAATCATATTTAGCTGTAGTGCGATCGCGCTCACCTTCTTGAGTAGCCGTGTGGAGTCCTCACTGATCTGCATGAACCTCATGATGACGTTGTTTAGGTAGATGTCACTCAGTGTTGCGTGGTCCTTACTCTCCCTCCTCACCTGGTTCAGCAGCAGGTACCAACAGTTGACCGGGGACAGCAAGTTCTGGTCTTTCCTGAATAAAAACAGGGAACCGGTCAGGTGTCAGATCAGCTGTCGAAAGATCGATGTGGAACATGAATATATCGGTGTAATCTCCTACATGTTAATAACAAGAATTAGAAGGAGGAACTATCAGTGTGTAGGAGAGAATTGGTTATGTAGAATGTTTTGATGACTCAGCATTTTCTTGGGTATCGAGTCACAGTGTGCAAAGCATGAATAATGAAGAACACACATAGTCACTAACTGAAAACCTGCTCCATAGTTAAGCAGTTTAGCGGATCATGCAGGCACGTTCAAGTATCCGTACGCGTTTATGGTTTGTGTCGCTGCATTTCAACATCTTTCTGTGCGTCTGTCTCAGCTCAAACTTCTTAAGTCAATATTTGTCATTTTTGCGAGGAGATTGTGCAGTTTCTCCACTAGCACGAGGTCTACAAGCGCCACAAGTGCACCAGGACCTGTTACAAAAGCAGAAGAGAGATGCGTCATAGGCCTCCCTTGATGTTAAATGTCCCACATACTGCTGGTTCTGGCCCTAAAAAGCTCTCCATATATTACAGGAACTACGAAATACTTTGCATCAGTGACATTTCTGGGGCAGTGCTCTTGCAATGCTCTGAGCCGAGCCGACTTCCTTCGACCAGGAGCCACAAGCTTTAAATACACTTAGTGGAATAAAGTTGGAGAAGCCATGGATGTATTTTAAGTTGAAAAGTAGAATTACGTGCGAAATGTGACAGCAGACGACAGACGAGTGAGGGAAGAGACGTCACAGCAAATGGGGAAAGATAGAGATCTGGGTGTAAAAAAAAAAAAGGAGTGAAATAGTGGAGCATGAGAGCTGTTTCCTGTGCTGTGTGCCGGCTGCTTCCAAGCTAACTGTGGGACATTGTCCAGGCCAGAGCAAGCTGGGGCCCTGCATAAGCTCTGGCCTGCAGGCCAACTTCCTCTGGGTTAACCTATAACATTCCTCCTGCCTGCACAAAATATCAGTGTGTGTATATTAGGGAGAGGTGTTAAGGTGGGTCCGGGGGTCAAGTCTTGCAGGAACCATATGTAGACTCGCCTCTGCTCTCCCCTCACAAATTTAGATAACATAGACGGGCAGCACTTGTCAACACAACAGGTGAAACTCTGCACTCGCTTGCAAGTGACCCAGCCCTGAACTAGCATTCAGCCCATTTGCTGTTGGAGCATTTCTTCAAATGAAAAACTGACAAACATCCCAACCAGCTGAAATGTTCCCTGAGACTGCAAAAAACAGGAAGCAAACTGCATTTGATAACGGCAGAGCCAAACACGCTGACATGAAAAACATCCGAGAGCACTCGAGAGCACAGACGCTTTTCAAAGACACCAGGGAGTTGGAGGATGAAAAAACTGATTTAGCTAAAAGATGCACGGGCTACAGGACACGTGCAAAGGAAGAGAAGGCTAGAAAAGGAGAAAATAAGTGGAGCGGTCCCAGAGCCACAGCAGCGGGACTGCTGGACACAGCATCACACACACACACACACAGTCAAAGAGCAATTACCATAAATCCTTTCTGCATTATGTATCAGTTAAGTGCAATACTTACATTCTATGGCACTGAATCTAGATATGTGAAGATGGCACGTGTGTGTGTGTGTGTGTGTGTGTGTGTGTGTGTGTGCATTTGTGTTTATTAATTCATGCTCATTTTTGCATGTGCAGATGCATACTGTCCAGGTGGCCACTGACATGACGCTGGACACAGCACATCATGAGCCTCTGCAGAAGCGTATAAAATAACCTCCTGGATTTCCAAAGCAGTTATGTGTTTAATAGACAATTTGATTGAGGATGCATAACAGTTAACATTATAGCAGAGCTAAACTACTACGGCTACATCCACACTACTCTGTATCCATTTTAAAACGCGTATCTTTTGGTACATTTACACTGAGCCTCCAAACTACTTTGGAGTTTTAAAGCACTGAAAACATATTAGTGTGGATGTAGCCTAAAATAAACCGGAGGCCTGAAGTGAAAAGAGGACAGTCCATGAAAACGAGGGGAGGGGACTAACATAGGCCGTGATGACAAAATAACCTCTGGGAGTTGCTTACCCCTCATAATGGCAGGAAAATCTCTCAATGTCATCATTTCCCCCTCAGCCAGGGCAGGAACTGGGTCAGACAGACTCACAGACAGACAGGCGGGACCCCGAGGGGCTAAAACACAGGTATGAAAGGGGAAACTAATGTCCAGGGGGGAACGGGGGGGGACGAGTGAGGAAAAAGAACTCGTTAGCAACTCACCGGCTGCTATTAATGTGTGTTTTTGCTCTGTCCATTCGTGCAGTTTAAAACCAGGAGTCACTGAGTTAACGTCAACATACGTAGCAGGATGCCGACAATGAAGGATAATCACCACTTCAGTATGCAGGGTATTGAAACAGGACCCCTTATCAGCATCCGAGGCAAAATGGTAAAGTCCTCTAGTACCCAACTGATAACATCTATTAATGAACCTCTGTGGCGGCTTTTATTGCTGCAGCACAGTGAGCGGCGTTCACCTGCAAAGTAATCATACAGTTGCTACTGTACCAAAGCTAAGTGATCACTGCCCGTCTGACTCGGGCCAAGAATATCACGTAAAGAAAGGTTCAAGTTGGAAATTTAAAAGCAAGACGCAGGGTGCCAAAAGCCTAATTAATAATTCTAATCAAGTAGGTCTGTGAATAACAAATGCCGTTTAACTTCCTTCAACTTTATTCTTTGCTACTCAAGCTGAATGCGGTGGAGATTGTAACGTCTGGCAATATAAATACAGTATGCAGCCACAGCATGTTCTACCGCTTCTTTTAATCCTCACAGACAAAGACAGGAAGTCCTTTAACCAGACACTTAATTCAGGATAAAAGGCGCCTATTTAAGAATATCACAGCAGTTTCTTTGGCAGTATACATGATTCATCGGCTCAACATCTCCACGTCCCTCCCTAAACAAACTTTGCATAATACAGTATTTGGTTGTGTGCATGTGAGTGTGTTTTTAAGAGAGAGCGAGCGAGACAGAGGAGAATGTTTGCCCACATTGGTTCCTTTGTGTGTGTGTGTGTGTGTGTGTGTGTGTGTGTGTGTGTGTGTGTGTGTGTGTTGTGCAAACATCCACTGAATCACAAATGGACATAGCAGACCGGAATGAATGGCTCTCCCACAGCCTGCCGCTGTGGCCTGGACACCGAGATGTGGGTCTGTTGTTTTGTTTTCTCGCAGGAAGGAAATAGGACGACACTAGTAGAATTGAACTTTTTCCTCGCGGCCATTAACAGCCATTTATATCCAAACCCATTGATGTATCCCCCCCGAAAGCCTTTATCAACAACTCACACAGACATGTTGCATTTTGAACATAATGTTGAACAGCTTGTGCTTTGTAGAATTTCCTGACTCAACTTTCTAACACCTAATTATCATCATCATTTTAACTGGGACTCTTTGTAGGTTGTTTTTTTTTCCCATTACGGCACATTGCAGTTACCTCTGATGGTAATGAGGGAAAAAATAAAACAAACACACAAAGGTCTCTTCATATGAAATTCTGAAGCCAAAGAACAACGTTTCATGTAATTGTAGTTGTGTAGTGTTGTTGTAGTCACGTCAGTTAAAAATACAGTCTACTACACGTTACTTAAAAGGATGTGAGTGTTTTTGTCAGGGAAGCTGGAAGTGTTTGCAGCAAACTGGAGACTAACAGACAGCAGTATCTTCTCAATGTGGCAAAGACACTAGTGTGTTTACACTGGGCATATTATCATAGGCAATATTAATAAAAAGGAGACTCAGCAGGCTTTTTTCTTAGGCCATCACTCTAAATATGAATCAGATTGTTAATCTGCTCCTAATATCTCCCTTCAAAACGAGTGCAATAGAATAAAAATAAGAATGTGTCTTTAAAAATATCCATCTTCACTGAAGTACAGCTCAACAAAGGGCACTTCCCATGAAGCCAGATGAGTTCCTCTCCAGCAGGGAGCTAATGCAATGCTCCAACAGGTGGCTCAAAGTCTGTGCTTTCTGACGAACACTAACTCCATCTCACTCCTGCAGAGGATTCTGGGCTGAACTCCTACTGTGCCAAAAAACGTTACCACGCTGGCAGGAGCACGAGAGAGCAAAGCAGATTTAGACCTGTATAAGATAGAACGCATTTGGGGCGCAGTAGAAAAAATATTTCCCCTCCACCAGCTATAATCTCATGAACACCAACTGACACAATGTTGGCAGCTTGTTGGGAAGCCAGTGTGGGATCATGTCATTGTACCTTCACTAGCAACATGGCCTGTATCTGTGTTACACTCTGCTGGAGAAGAATCTAAGTGGCAGCTGAAAAAAATACTGTGTATCGAGAGGATGCATGTGGCTGTCTGCACAGGAACTGTAGTCTTCCAAATAAACTGGTACACATTGTGTATATTAATGCACTCTTAGAAAGTTAGAATGACATCTTGTCAACTTGTCTCAACATCAGTTATGTAAACTAGATTTTTAAAAAATGCAGCTCCACTGACAGCTATGGCAGTGGCCCCCCATTTGAATGCAGTTTATTTTAGACTAATTACCCACAGGTTTAGCTATTCATTTAATGCTACTTTAGCATTTTTGCAGCTCCGCCTAGCTGACCTGTCATATGAATAATGGCTTTAGGCTACAGTCCGTCCAACGAAAACAACGCAGAGAATACGGAGAGCACAGAAGCCTTACTGTACGTGTGGCGTTTATGCGAGTATAAAAATATAGGCCAAATGATTTAAAACCCACAAGATGGTTTTTAATGTTATTCAGACGTCTGGTATTTACTTAAGAAATATGCTCCTAGGCACTTGCCAAACGTTTGCCCTGTGAATGAAGTGACCAGACTGTGCATCACACGATGAAAACCACAGAGCGCCACACCAGAGTCCCTTCACCAGCACACGCAGCTGCTAGAGCCATCGGAGCTGCAGACGGCGAAGAGAAACACACGTAGTATTTTCATTTCCACCACAAGCTCAAACAATATGCTAATGCCAGCTTTTCCCATGAGCAGACTCCTACAGTGTAATACGGCTAAAAACTACAGCTCGCTTAATTGTGTCAAAAAGGCTCAGAGTCAAGCTGTGATGCACCATGACGACAGAAGAGAGAGGTGAGGGAGGGAGACACACTTCCTCTAATCAGTTTGATGAAGAATCTCTCTTCATGAGATCTTTATTTATTTTTTTAAAAGGTACATATAGTACGTGTCTATGAGACAAAGACCAAATAAATTCAAGGCTTAGTTTCCGCAACATTGTTCTATTTTCAGTGAGCATGCACAAGTAGGGCAAGAGTATAAAATAAATGCTCCTTCAGTAGCGACCGACTTATTTCCTAAGTATAGTATCAAAATGTAGATATATACACATTGCACTGCATATTTTATATTGAAAAGGCGTTTTAGTTTTAGTATTGAAACTTTGTGATTTTCAATACAGATCAGAGTGAAAGCAAAGATTCTGCTGCAAATTCTACCGCAGTCCAGTACTGTGTTGTGTTGTTGTGGCACATGTGAAACAAAATGAAACGTCACAGATCATTTTTTAGGCTCTCCAGCTAAGTCAATGTGACATAATGGGCTAAAAGCCTCGATGACGTCATAAACAAACGCGTCTCCTCACTTGTACTGCTGGTGATCCTTGGTGCTGCGCGTCTTTGCCATGAAGCGCTCGGCCAGCTTCTCCAGGTTTCTGGAGTATTCCATCTCGATCTCTGCCTTCTTCCTGAAGAAATCCTGGAGGTCCTGCAGCAGCTGGACCCTCATCTCTGTCTGCTGGTCCAGACATTTCTGCTGTTCCACCAGCTGGGCCCGGATCTCTGAGGGAGACCAAGGAAGACAACAAATAGATTAGGATGCAGCCAGAAGCTGGAGGATGAGAAGAGAGAGAGTTTTGTTCGACAAGGAGACCATCAGCATAAGGATTGTAGTTTTATGTTTTAGTTTGGCCAACTCATGGACATCAACTAGTACAGGTGATTAAATGTGGCAGTTATCACCGGTTACAAATGCAAAAGATGCAGGTTTGACCACTGTTCTTAACATTTAAAAACAACACTCTCAAATCTTCCAATCTTTCAAAACTACACAGCTCAGATTTACAAATCAGCATGCAACCAAATATTAAAATATATTGGATTAAAGACAAAGAATCAGCAAGACGTGTAGTTACAGTACAGTATGTATATGTACACAACAGTACTACAGAGCAGCCCAATGCAGCTTATTATCAGTTATAGGTCTTCTGAATGCATGTAAAGAGCCGAGGTTGGCATAACTGGTCTCAGGTGTTTCATTAAGGTTGAAAATATCTACAGGATGAATGGAACCTGATTCCCAACACACCCAGAGTTATAGCACTGGGCGGGCCAAACACACACATACACACACACACACACACACACACACACACACACACACGCACACACACACACACACACACACACACACACACACACACACACACACTTTAGTGCCTGCGACTGAAAACCCAAGCCACTTATGAAAGCAGAGGTGCGACAGCAAGCCTCACTTAAACAAGTTGCAGGTAAATTACCCTCTGAGGTCCTTTCTGAGGAATCACGCCTGTCAGAGGACCCTCATTGAAATTTAAATCCTCAGCATGAAAACTGGGACCTAACACACACACACACACACACACACACACACACACACACACACACACACACACACACACACACACACACACACACACACACTTTCATCCGTGTGTCGTCTCTGGCCATGTATAATGGATTTCTCCTAATGGAAGGCAGACATCTTCAGCAGAGGAAACAGATTAATGAGGTGATTTAGAGCCACACAGACACCAACACAGAGAGATCCTTCATTTTAAAAACAAAAAACACACTAAAGGCTGCAACATGCCGTCACAAACTATTTGTACAACTCCCTGGACCAGGTGCTATTATACAAAGGTAAAAGCTGCCAGGTCTTAATGGCCGTTTCTGTGCCGTACTAAGATCAGCAGAACAGAACAAGGAGAATTGGTTCAGGGCATAGTTTAATGTACATCCTATTGTCCTCACTTATAGTCAGTGTGGTATTGATAATGCAAACACTAATATGTATATTAATATAAGAACAAGAACTCATAAGAGGGTATTGCATCCATTTGAGAATAGATTCAAACGTCAATAGAGTGAATTAAGAGTATCTGATTTCTTAGGCATTGATCGCCTTAAGAGAAAAAACAAGTGCAGCGCAGGAGCATTAGCAGTGCCTTAACTCTTAACGGCTTATTTAACACAATGTCTTCTTATATTGCACAGTCTTCCAGCTCCTGAATAAAATGACAGGCTTCCAGAAAGCTACAACGCAGTAGTCGGATTGTGCTCGTCATCGCTGGTCCATTTGAGTGTCTGTCAGTGCTTCAGTGGCTTCAACTGGCCACATAAGACAATTTGGTTGTTTTTGTGGTTAATAAACTGTAATTTGAGCACTGACTATTTCCTTTGATGACTGTGAGATCTGTGTCAGCGGACACGCTGCTTGCAACATACGTTTTCCAACTTACTGATTGTGGTCTGCTTGTGCAGCGGTCTCTGTAATTGCAACATTAAAAATCTTTTTTCATGTGCAGTTGCTTCTTTCTATTCATGGCAATAGCACTCAGTCTGACCACCTACTGAAATAAAGGACGATGAGTTGATTTCCATTGTGAACCTCAGTTTCTGTCGTCAACATCACTTTAACTAGAGGCTTCATTAGACAAGAGCAAAGGGAACCACAACAAGTGGAATCTATATCAACCTGCTGCTTAATGAATACTCTAATTATTATGGAAGTAAAGTGGACTGAAACAAAGATATTGTATTATTATAGTATTTGACGAGACAATTAGACAGCAACTCATGCCTTCGTAAGGAAGCCAAAATATCCCCGAGAACCTTTATGGAAGGCCATCAATTGTTCAGGACGTGGAGCAACTTCATGGCCAATCTACTGCTGACTCAATAAGAAAGCTTCAACGGCGGGTGAGAGCTGCATGTGTGTGTGTGTGTGTGTGCATGGGCACGCGCCCCTAATGCAGTAATCAAATTACCAAAGGGCTCCGCTCCATTCATCAGTTTTAAGTCTTTTCACAATCTTGATAAATTAACGATTTATGTCGACTAAGTAGCAGCTCCTTCCGTCTGGCACCCGCAAAGAAGTAAACCACTTAGACAGAGACAGACGGGACAAAAGGAAGGCGTCTCAGCAATACTAAATCTAAATAAAATGCTTATTACAGCAGTTAAACTCACAGTGCACCACGGACATCAATAACGTGGACGAGAGGACTTCAACAGCAAAGCAGAGGGTTGACTGCAATCAAGAACTTTAAAAGTTCCACTTCAAGAACACCATTAACAAAACTGGGAGGCCAACAATGAGCACAGAGAATGAGGTTTGTTTTAACTGGGACTGCATTAAAGTCCACCAGGTCTTTTTGATGAATGGGTGAACCTCGCAACTGCTTCCATCTGTGTGGAGTGTGGGGATTAAAACAAAGCTACCGTGGGTCTGACACAAAGGAGCGTTTTGGATCATTTAACACAATTACATTCTCGACTGCACACGGAAACTCATTAAATCATTCATTTTCCAAGTCAAACACTGGCCATTGAAGCTGTAGTAACAAGTTGAAGGGCGGAGAAATTCACGTTGAAAGGCAACCACCTGTCGGAGAAAACGACAGGTTCGTCACTTCCTGAGTTATGAAAATTCACTTTTTAGTTTAAGAAAATTCAGCTGTAACAACAGAGTCAAAACAGGGTCATGACCACAGTATTTGTCTCTCTATTTTAGGTTTCCTATCTTTTGGCTTTTTCACCCATAAATCTAAGCTTTTCAAAGCTGCTTTCAATATGCTGCACCAGCAGCAGCATGTTAAGAAGGAAACTTTCTGTCGCCTACAGCTCTCTGTGACGGCTGATTTTGAATATCAATGGAGAGAATCACACAACAAAATAGTATAATATCATCAGTGGAGGTTTAACCAGAATAAAAAAGAAATTAAACTAAACTTTTTTGACTGTTGGCAATATACAGACAATTATAAGTAGTCAGAGGTCAAACAAAATGTGTAGTTTCCAACCAGTTACACCGCAAGAAAATCAGTGTTTCTACACCATAGTAATTGCATTTTCGATCAAAATAACCACACAATACTATTAAACAGTCTAACATTTGGCATTACAGGCGTTCATTGGTGTGCCCACATATTACCATAAGATATTCTGTATCTTCTAAATGAATTCAATATGTTTAAACTTAAATACAGTGCACAGCCTAACTGCCCACTTCAAATATTATATTGTGTGAAAGTCTGTAAATAAGTAAAGTTAAAACACGAAGAAATTGCCAAATACCTACAGTTGTGGTCAAAAGTTTACATACACTTGTAAAGAACATAATGTCATGGCTCTCTTGAGTTTCCCCGTTATTTCTACAACTCTGATTTTCTCTGACGTGTTTACCATACAGATGACCTCAGAACGACAGGAATGCACCATGTTTTAGTAGAGAGACACTCGCTATGACAGTATGATGGATCTAACTTTTGTTTCCTGTGTTAGGTTTTTAAAGAAGAGGTCCTCTGTGCTGGTCTGGTCCTGTTAGTTCTGTAAAAAAAACAGCTGATGGTGGCAGGGGGTGAAGCATCAGTATAATCAAACGGAGCTGTTTGGCTGCCCTCAAACACTGATGTGACTTATTTATTCATTCAAATAGTTTCCTAATGGATTAGATAACTCCTCTTATGTAATTGTCGGGCCATAGTCGAAGGCTAGGATGGCCAATCTAGTTTTTAAATGACCCACGGTGAATTTAAAAAAAATCTACAATATGCCTTGAGCATCTTTCTAATAAATTGCACCGTTTGTAAAGAGGCAGAGTTTAAACACCAAATATCGACTACATTTAGTGAAAGTATGTCTTAACCTCTTGGTACAGAAACCAATAATTTACCATTTCTGCCCGTTCTGTTTGTTTCAGATTTACATCTGACATTTGCATCGCAATCTTTTAAGTGGGCCCTTAGGCCATGAACAATAGTCAATATACAGTTGTGGTCAAAAGTTTACATACATTTGTAAAGAATATAATGTCATGGCTCTCTTGAGTTTCCAGTTATTTCTACAACTCTGATTTTTCTCTGATAGAGTGATTGGAACAGATACTTCTTTGTCACAAAAAACATTCATGAAGTTTGGTTCTTTCATGACTTTATTATGGGTTAACAGAAAAAGTGATCAAATCTGCTGGGTCAAAAATATACATACAGCAGTGCTAATATTTGGTTACATGTCCCTTGGCCATTTTCACTTCAATTAGGCGCTTTTGGTAGCCATCCACAAGCTTCTGGCAAGCTTCTCGTTGAATCTTTGACCACTCCTCTTGACAGAATTGGTGCAGTTCAGTTAAATTTGATGGCTTTCTGACATGGACTTGTTCCTTCAGCATTGTCCACATGTTCTCAATGGGATTTAAGTCAGGACTTTGGGAAGGCCATTCTAAAACCCTAATTCTAGCCTGATTTAGCCATTCCATTACCACCTTTGATGTGCGTTTGGGGTCATTGTCCTGTTGGAACACCCAACTGCGCCCAAGACCCAACCTTCGGGCTGATGATTTTAGGTTATCTTGAAGAATTTGAAGGTAATCCTCCTTCTTCATTATCCCATTTACACTGTGTAAAGCACCAGTTCCATTAGCAGCAAAACAGCCCCACAGCATAATACTACCACCACCGTGCTTGACGGTAGGCATGGTGTTCTTGGGGTTAAAGGCCTCACCTTTTCTCCTCCAAACATATTGCTGGGCATTGTGTCCAAACAGCTCGATTTTTGTTTCGTCTGACCACAGAACTTTCCTTCAGAAGGTCTTATCTTTGTCCATGTGATCAGCAGCAAACTTCAGTCGAGCCTTAAGGTGCCGCTTTAGGAGCAAGGGCTTCCTTCTTGCACGGCAGCCTCTCAGTCCATGGAGATGCAAAACACGCTTGACTGTGGACACTGACACCTGTGTTCCAGCAGCTTCTAATTCTTGGCAGATCTGCTTTTTGGTGGTTCTCGGTTGACTCTTCACCCTCCTGACCAATTTTCTCTCAGCAGCAGGTGATAGCTTGCGTTTTCTTCCTGATCGTGGCAGTGACAAAACAGTGCCATGCACTTTATACTTACAAACAATTGTTTGCACTGTTGCTCTTGGGACCTGCAGCTGCTTTGAAATGGCTCCAAGTGACTTTCCTGACTTGTTCAAGTCAATGATTCGCTTTTTCAGATCCATGCTGAGCTCCTTTGACTTTCCCATTGTAGCGTTTGTGGGCGTTTGTATCCAATGAGCCCTATTTAAATGGCCTCAGAGAAGTCACCAGCTGTAGTCACTCATAATCACTCACAAGAAGTTAAGAGGCCATGCTATGAAGCTCATTTCATTGACACAACTTTCTCAGTCACCAAAATTGCTAATTCATGTTGCTGTATGTATATTTTTGACCCAGCAGATTTTGTCACTTTTTCTGTTAACCCATAATAAAGTCATGAAAGAACCAAACTTCATGAATGTTTTTTGTGACAAAGAAGTATCTGTTCCAATCACTCTATCAGAGAAAAATCAGAGTTGTAGAAATAACTGGAAACTCAAGAGAGCCATGACATTATATTCTTTACAAATGTATGTAAACTTTTGACCACAACTGTATATTGACTATTGTTCATGGCCTAAGGGCCCACTTAAAAGATTGCGATGCAAATGTCAGATGTAAATCTGAAACAAACAGAACGGGCAGAAATGGTAAATTATTGGTTTCTGTACCAAGAGGTTAAGACATACTTTCACTAAATGTAGTCGATATTTGGTGTTTAAACTCTGCCTCTTTACAAACGGTGCAATTTATTAGAAAGATGCTCAAGGCATATTGTAGATTTTTTTTAAATTCACCGTGGGTCATTTAAAAACTAGATTGGCCATCCTAGCCTTCGACTATGGCCCGACAATTACATAAGAGGAGTTATCTAATCCATTAGGAAACTATTTGAATGAATAAATAAGTCACATCAGTGTTTGAGGGCAGCCAAACAGCTCCGTTTGATTATACTGATGCTTCACCCCCTGCCACCATCAGCTGTTTTTTTTACAGAACTAACAGGACCAGACCAGCACAGAGGACCTCTTCTTTAAAAACCTAACACAGGAAACAAAAGTTAGATCCATCATACTGTCATAGCGAGTGTCTCTCTACTAAAACATGGTGCATTCCTGTCGTTCTGAGGTCATCTGTATGGTAAACACGTGTGGAGGCCTCTGTGCCAAGGGATGTGTGTGTGTGTGTGTGTGTGTGTGTGTGTGTGTGTGTGTGTGTGTGGGGAGTAGGCATCAAAGCCCTCTGTGATCCCTTTCATACTGGGGAGATGAGAGCACCTGTGCAATGTGTTGAGAAATGACATGACACAGAACGAAGCACTAGAGCAATGCTGACTAAAAATAATAACCGATTGTCGATACATTTCTGCAAACAATCTGCCAAAAACTCCACAGACTTTTAAAACCATAATCCGGTCCACGTTGACATGACTGGATAGCGACTTGCAGAAATAAAGCAGTGGTCTATAAAGTTGTCAGCAACAATTCCAGCTGACTGAAGGACATCCAGTCAATGTGGCCCAGAGTGCACGTGATGTGGACAAAGAGAGAGCGCTGTTTGGATCTTTGTGGTGATCAGTTTGGACCAAAGACCCTTTTGTTTCTGAACTGGATGTTATCCAAATGCTCCTTTTGGAGTCCACATCGCATACTTCCCATAACCCCATTCATGGTGGCAAATATGTCCAAAGTGGCAGTTCAGATTGGCTTCTGATTTGCCAGATAGGCCGGTTCTATTGTCAAAGAGACTGCTGCGTCAGCCGGATGGGTACTGAGCCACGTTGTTGACCTACAAAGAGAGAAACCGGACTTCAGTAAAAACAACTCAGCGACTGTCAGAGGGCGACGGTGATATGTTCTTTTCTTGAACCCAACAATACGCTCCCCTCTGATGCTCCCGATTAACCTTGCTATGAATCAGTCTGCCACAAAAGCATCTGTTATTTATGCCGAGTGTTTCTCATATTCCTCAATGGGAACCATCAAAGACAGACCGACTCTCAGCGTTTCTAGTTTCTAGTTGATTACAGTCTCCACCAACAAGCTATCTGGGACATGCCGTACCACAGCGGTCCCAGGGCTGCATTTCCACATCAGCAGCACCTGAAATAGCGGCTGAGGCCTGGGGAGGGACGACGCAAAAGGGGCGCCCAGCCCCACCATCTGCTTCACATCTCGGGTTTGGGACCGGAGGAAGTTGTCCGTGCCTCTTCTGGAGGATACAAGACGGGATAAATACCATCAAAGGTAATTGCGAAATGGCCGATCAGTTTTTTAACGGAGCACGAGCTTTCAATTACAGCTGGAGTGGGTTCACAAGCCAGAAGGAGCTGAGCATCTACAGCACAGCTTCCTCTGACATTTTTTTGAGTGTTCCGATAATCCAACAAGGCTCTGCTGCCATACCTAATTATAGCGGGCCAATCATCCATCATCTTGCTTCTTTGATAAATGGATGCCATGTGGCAAAAATTAAACAAAAAGTAGGTTCAGCCAAGCTATTGGACGGGTAAAAGACGGGCCGAGCGCGTTGCTGTTTTCCACGGGGCATGACTCAATCCACAGTGAGTTGGTTTTATGTTGAGTCTTGTGGTGACCAGGGATCTGTTGTTTTTGAGCTTTTTAAAACAGACTATACATTCATTTGCAGTCCTGGCTGTGAAGAATGCCTTCTTGTTGTCAGTACATTAATGAGCTTAGATAGTAAAGAGATTAGATTATAAAGAGAGGAAACATGCAGGAGGAATCATAGATAGGAATGTGGGAGTTATTAAGTTGGACTCACGCCTATGGCAGCACATGGCACACACCTGTGCCAATGAGGCTACCAGCACAATCCATGCAGGCAGTGTTCAAGAGACTCCCAGTAATGAGACTCATCCCCGAGCAATCCCAGATGTCAAATACGCTTCTGGAGGCGCTCTGAACCTCCGTCCACCCCTCGTCTTCTCTCGCCACCTGAAACTCTCCGTTCCTTCTCTCTCCACTCCGTTAACGAGAGGCAGATGGATGTGATCTGAAGGCCAGCAGGGTGACCGACTCTTTACCAGCACCGATCCACTAAGCTGCCATGGAGTGTTTTATTACCAACGCATCGCATGCCAGGCCCTGGACCAGCTGGGGAGACACTGCAGGCACCACTGACAAGTGTCTTTTGACCAACAGAGGTAGACTATTATCGTACAGCTTGTAAAAAAGGGACTAGACCACACAGAGTCATCAGAGGAGGACGACACCACGGCTCTTGAAAAAATGAGTAATCTAAAACCAAACAAAATGTAAAAGAAGAAGAACGATTGCAGTCTAGATTTTGGACATGTGCCTTTCTTACGTTGTATACGTGGGTTTAAGATCAACATTTGTAAGAAAATCATCAGATCAGTATTCTATAATTTGTTATTAGTATTATATTTGATTTGCTTGGTCACAATAATAATGGAGGTCCAGATCAAGCACAATTGCGCTGTAGTAAAAAAGGACAGCGAATGTAATTTGTCAGTAATCATTTTAAAACAGAAACATTTAACCACTTTTTATGAAAACTCTAAAATCAACATTGAGCCACAGCCCTCAGTCAATAGTGGCCTCTAAGCTAACACCAGCTCACTAGCGCTCACTGGTCACATGACCACTAGCATGCTAGCTGCAGCCTCCCTGACAAGAGACGTTTCTGCATTTGACATCCTGACTCATTAGGGCCTATAAGTGAGTTACTCACAACTCATTGTGCAGTGACTCAAGCTATGGAAATCACATGGCATCCTTGTGAAGGAGGACTTGTAATGACTCCATTACGTTGGTGGGACCGGTAGGAAATTGGTCATGCGCTTGGTATGTCAGACACTATTGGACCGTACCGGCACCTCTGCCTTACATCTGGGCATGAGTGCTAGAATGTGTCACTGATTCCTGTGTTGATTACATCACTACTACTGACATTTAATTACCAATATCAACGTCTCCTTCCATTTACCAACACGCCTGCTCCGTCTGTGATGAAACATAAAGCACTGAAAAGGTGACAAAGCCCATTTTTGTTATATAATAATAAAGCTGTCAGTTATGACTGAAGGTATGCCGACTTGCCAACCAGGTTGAACAGATTCTCTCCGATCATATCAAGCACAGCCAAACTACACACAGCACACTGCCAGCTTTGCTGAAGCATTTTATCTCAAATGTTACAGAACTGGCAATGTAGTCCCCATTACAACATCTGACTGACATGTTAGCAGCTTCCAAAACCGCAGAGAGAGCTCCAGTGGACTGTAGGCTACTGTGATCCAGGGAACGACCGTTAAATCACAGTGGAAAAGAGCCTGGCCCACAATCCTCTGCTTCTCTCAAACACTGTGAGCTGAACCAATGTGTTTTGGGATATTTTATAGAGTGCGGTGCTCCTCGTGTGAAGTAACTTACAAGAGGTGCGTTTTACAGCTTATATGCGCTAGCAGCTTTGTTTGACACTCCAGCAGACTAAAAAAAAAAAAAAAAACAGACGTTAGACTAGATGAGTCTGACTGGGCGAAATTAATACTTAAATCTATGTCAGTTCCATTCACTGAGGTAATATTTAAATGTGTAATTTCAGTGAGTGGAATGTAATAAGCTCCACAAATTAGATTCAGCTCTGCCAAATGTCGCATGAGCCAAAAAAGCCATGGTTGCTAAGGCAACACCTCCAAAGATGGGGAGGCCTGCAGCGAGCGGGAGGGAGAGATCAATCACCGCTGACACTACGGTGGCCTGTGAGGACCCTCATTTTGATCCAAACTAAATAAAGTGAGGAGCTGAATGCTGGGAGAAGGCAGAGCTGTTTGTTCAGCTGCTGGTTAACATGTCGACATTGTGTTTGATCTGGACACCAGACCAGCGCCTTGTCTGTGTGGCTGGATGTGTGTTTGTGCGAGTCTGTTCAGGTTTATGTAGGTTTGTGTGTTAACGCGTAGATATGCATGCATGCATGCGTTTACATCCTTAAAGGAATGCTTCACCTGTAGGCTTTTAAGGTGGGTCTAAAAAGTCCTTCCCAAAGAGCAGGAATTGAAGTGGGTTTGGATTCACAGGAGTAACAATGGATTGCAATGGCGATGCAGAGTCACTCCAACAGTAAATGTGTCTCAAAATGTCCCCAAAGACTTCTTACGTCGCTCCTGCATTATAATCTACTTCTCTGCCTTTAATACTTTTGTTAGGTATTATTATTGAAAAGCATATTCATACTGTTGCCAAACATTCCTCTTCTTTTTGTCAGCACTGTGAAGCTGGCTTGCTTTTGGTCAATGGCATAAATGTGTGTGTCAAAAGGTCACCAAAGCTGAATTTAACATCAAAAGTGTACTTTGCCTACAATCCACTGATTCGCAGCGATTCGTGAAATTGTTAAATACTGCTGTGGCGAGGCCTTTATACAACAGAAGCTCTTTGAATAGTTTTCTATGGACAATTTGCTTATTCTTTCTTTTTTTTTTTTTTTTGCTGTAACTCTGGGTCACCAGTGGAATCCTTTTGTAACGGCTGTGAATCAAAGCAGACCACAGCTGCTGTCCTCTGCAAAGAAGCAAACTAAAACTTTTTCAGAGCCTGAACAGAGACAGATTCAGCAGAATATCACAAATAGAACGAGTGACTAAATGATTGATGCTGCTTCCACTTTAACACCGAGGATGATAAAAATGTGGACGAGTAATGCAAAGAAGGACGGGAAGCGGTTACATCTGTGTGGCTCAACATCAGAGAAAAGAGAATCTGTGAGAAATACATTGATCTCTTTCAGTCTCTTGGTCAGACCTCACCCACTTCTCTCATTCATCTCTAGATCCAGCTGCTCTAAAGAGACCGGTGTGGGTGCTTGCGTGTGAACGAATGATGAAGACACATAATCTGTACACTGAACACCAGCACAGGCCCTCTTGTTTTAAATTGCAGTCCATAAACTAGAATTTAGAAAACTACATAGAACATACACCTCAGATGTACTGACTGTTTGTGTTTTTCCAAATGAAAAGCGACACCTCGCCTTGTATCTGGCCTGCCTTTGTCCTTTTGTTAGGGGATATTAGTGATGGAAGAGATAAAAGAGACTGAAGCTCGTATGTCAAGACAGCCAGTCAGCCTCTCATTTTCAACAAAGCTAACCTCATGCAGAAGACTTGGCCGGGCAGGCCCACCGCTCTGACAGTTGGGATGTTTGCTTGAGGTAACAATACTATGAAAATGCTGCGGTCGGACAGCCGAAAGCGATAAATGCCTTTAAAGAGGGTGTCACACGAGAAACATCTGGAACGGAGGAGCACAAGCTTTCATCTGTAGGAATATTTACTTCCCCTCGCAGTAAACAAATAGAAACTGAAGCGTGCTGGCAGAAACTTGAATATTACAAACGCTGAGAGGTGAACCTGAAGAATGGAAGAGCAGTTATGTGGCCTGCGGAGAAAAGCGTTTGAAGGTGGGGTTTGTTACTAAGAGACTGTGGATGTACTCCCTCCTTGTGGGCCCCAAGGAGGCGGGAAGGAGAGAGAGAGAGCGTATACATGAATAGTCACACAGTGTGGCACCTGCACACACTCTCAACACGACAGGTAGAGGGGGTAGAGTGTGCACCTGTGTGGGGGCCGAGCGTGTTACACTGCAGGTGTGCAGACCAGACTACCGAGACATTTCCAGTGGTGGAGACGAATCTATTGGACAGCTCCGTTACCACCGAGCTCCCTGCCCTCGGTTGGCAACTCTCCCGTGTATCTGCTGACCTCAGCTCTCCGACCCGTCTCCCTCCACCGCACACTGGACAGTCTGGTCTCAGGTCGGGTTCAGATGGCACTCGGAGCTGCCACGGTCTGCCCTCCAGTGACGCTGCTTACTTCTGTCTTTACCTCCGTGTATTTCAGATTCAGAACCCCAAATTGACAAGAGGAGAAGACGAGCAAATCCACACTGTTTAGTTAGTAAAACGAGAAAGGTTGATACCTGGCTAACCTGTTGTAAGCATTTAAGCCTAAACAAAGAACCCGCCCACCGGCCAGAGCGAGCTTTCTCTTATTGCAGCCACACAGTACACTAAAATATGTCGCTGAAAACAGTTGATGTGATAAATTGGCTACGCAGTTACAGAATCTTCATTCATATATGCGCGGCTCTGCCTGGTTTGACAGTTTGATCACAGTTCAGCAGCAGTGATTGACAGCTGCGCTACAGACTCCTCGGCACTGACTGGTTGTTTTTGCTTCAGGCGTGGTGGAATCTACTGATGCCATTATGAGCACTAAAAGAAGCAGAAGAACCAGATTTTTTTTCACAGATCATCTGTCTGGTGTATAACTGTCAGGATTGGTTGTGTAACGGATCTCCACCCTAGATTAATTACACAGTTTAACCATCAAAGTGTGAAATAAAGTTTTACCTCTGACCATTAATCGATCAGCATTCATGCTTTTGTTTGGACAGTTTGAACTTTTGATGGTTTAAACTGACCTCGAGGCGGTTGAAATTATGTTTTGGGATGGTGGTGAAAGTCTAACACCTTGTATATTAGCTGCTATAACAAACAAAATAACAACAAAAACGATCATAATGGTCGATAAGGCTGATTGAGGATCTGCAATCAATATTGACAGCAAAAAAAAAGTTTTGTGCGCCCCTAGTCAAGATATAGTGACGGTTTAAAAAAGTCATCTTTATAAAAGTTACCAACTGCAGCTTAAATATAAAACTTTGTCACGTGAAATGGACCATTGGACCAATGAATCCCTGGTTGTTTGAATGTTTGTCTTCACGCTGTCAGCCTTTTGCCCTACCTGTCTCTATTGTCCATCTGTCTGTCTGTCTCCATCCAGACCATCTATAGCAGCCTTCCTACACCATCTGTCTGTCTGCCTGTCTGTCTGCCTGTCTGTCTGTCTGTCTGTCTGTCTGTCTGTCTGTCTGTCTGTCTGTCTGTCTGTCTGTCTGTCTGTCTGTCTGTCTGTCTGTCTGTCTGTCTGTCTGTCTGTCTGTCTGTCTGTCTGTCTGTCTGTCTATGACCCCGATGTGTTTGTACATCTGCCTTCCTTCACACAGTATGTACACCTCTATTTTAAAAAGGCCTGTTCCTCTGTCTGTCTTCTCACACGGCAGCGTGGAGACACCAGAGCCGGGCAGACACCAGGACCCACGGCCCTCAGCCAGCTGGAGCCGCTGCCTGCTTGGGTTGACGACGTGTTCCCACAGTCGGGACACTGTGGCACCGATGGGCCAGAGGAAAGTATAGGTGGGAGAGGAGATGACTGTGCACAGATACAGCTGAGGTGTCACAGACAAAGCTGGACCACCCAGCCAACACACAACCAAAGAAGAAGAAGAATGCACTTTGTAACTCAATACATTTTTAGGTAACCTCTTCATTTGATGTGGCAAATCCTCCTTTTTGTGCCCATACGCTGGACAACAAATACTGGCTGAAGGATACCATTCAAGAGACCAAGAAGCTACAGTTATAGTGCCGAGTGCTTCCTGACATCCAGGTTAGAACAACCTGCTGGCTCAGAAGCGGAGAGGAACTAGTCCCAGTCTCAGAGATCACAGCCTCCCAGTCCCCCTCACTACACACTACAAACACCGTCCTCGATGTGCCCCTTATCAGAAACTTTGAGGTAGTGGGCGTCTCTAAACAAATTCTACACATTACCTCAGTGGAGGAAGGGGAATCTTACCTGGGGGCTATATTTCATTCTCCTTCTCATGCTCTCATATTGCATCTGTCGACTTAATGAAAACAAATACCAGCAAGAAGACAGGCCTGTGATTAACGTAATCCGTCTTTTAATGACTCCAAGAAAAGATCAGGAGATGAAGGGAGGCTGTGAACTTCAAAAATATGTTAATGCAGGAGCAAGTCCAAACCCGGGTTGTAAGAAAACAAACACAAACAACACAAGACAGCAATAAAGTAACAAGCAAGCTACTCTGGGTTTGAGCTTTAATCGCGGTTTGTCATGCAGTCACAGCCTGCACCATCACTGTGTGAAACAGGGGTCATCTGGATGAAAACAGTATTTACGAATAGTTCAAGGCTAGTGCTGACAATCCACATCTAAATTAGTCCACACTGCAACTTTACCTCTACTGCTTTAAAAATGACAGATGTACGACAGTTTATGGCAACATGTTAACATATGGAGCATATTTCTTCCAAAAGGTCATAACACAACAGTCTGTATAGTCAATGAAAAAGTAAATCACATTGTGAATGTGGTGATTGACCTACAGTAGAGAGGTGAGAGATTTATCTTAACCGATATGTTGTTTCATTCCTGCTCTTTTTTTCCTGTGGTTGAGTCAGTGATCGATGACAACTTCTGGACAGCAAACAGACGGCCTTGCACGCGTTTGCCAGAGAGAGAAAGAGCGACGACCAACCTCAGCCTTCCACAGAGGAGTACATTAGTGCCGTCATCAGAGGGGATCACAAATACCCTGAATCCAGGGCAAAACCCCACATGAGAAACATCAGCCAGTCCTTCGTGATTTGTACTGCATCCACTAAACAAGCGAAGAAAAACATCATCCTCCGCTCCCGTGTTTTCCTTCCCTCGCCCCGCCACAAAAAAACAGCACCTCGCAGGATGTGTGGTTTCTGGGCCTTTGATAGGGTACAGCCAGCAGGAACAACCCTACTATTCAGGACCAGGCCTGGAATTCCAGGAGCAAGGGCATGTGCTGCAAGCCCGCTAGGCAAAGAGAGGGAGCAAGAGAAACGGGGCGACACGGTAAAAAAAAAAAAAAAAAAAAAATGGCACAAGGCCGGTTATTAGCTGAAAAACTGTTTGAGGGCTGAGGGCTCTGGTAAATTCTCAGACAAAAAGGAGTTGCACAGTGTGTTGTTGAGACTGCGGGGCAGGCTGTATAACTCTTTTTGACAAGAGGCACATTAGTCTTAGGTGAATACTTCCATATATATTTTAAATAAACTGACTAAAATGAACTACAGTTAGTACAGGACGGAGAAATACTAAGGCACACTGGAAGGCACTTTATTGACCCTTACAAATGGTGCACTAACACTACAGATAGACTGAAACCTTTCTGCATGGTGTATCAATGTACTAAAAGTTTCCTTGGTGGGAAGAGTTCAATAGAAAGTTAGCAGGACAGCACAGCTTGATGTTCACTCCACAAACAATGGGGTGTTTTCTTGATTGTATACAAAAGCTTCCATCTGTTCTTCTCTTTTAGCTAATCTGTAAATCTGAGAATTACTATAGGAGACTCTCCTCTCCTTTTTGCCCCCCAAGTTCAATTTAAGCTATACATTATATACTATACAAGATCCTCCGAAAGAAAACTAAAAGATGGATCCCATGAAGATGACTTTGAAAAACTGTAATTAGCCCCAGTCTCCTTCTCAGTTCTTCATGGGACAAGTTTAAAATACACATGGCTACTTTCAAGGTCGAAAAAGATTTTAAAAATGACTTATCTGCAAAGGAGCAGCTGGCTGAGACAAAGCACAGCTGAACGTTTGTCATATTATGCGTACTCTATGTACGCGCCACGCACGGACACACAAGACCAGTCAGCCCTCATCTAAAAATACTTTTACAAACCCCACTGTGTCTACACACAGGCAGTATTGATTACTTGGGTAATGCCTTTAAATTAGACTCTAAGTAGAACACAGCAGCATCTTTGTGTGGCAGCCCTGTGAGTGTTTAATAGGATGTATTAATGTTTGTTCAGTGAAGTGTGTGTGTGTGTGTGTGTGTGTGTGTGTGTGTGTGTGTGTGTGTGTGTGTCAGCCCTTCGTGATCTCATAATAGAGTTGTGGAACCTCTTATCTGGCCTAATCAATAATGCAATCAGCTGTTTTTATTGGCTTTCATAATTTTATCAATAATGAATCAATTTCTTCAATAACTGAACGTCTTAATCATTCACACACACACACACACACACACACACACACACACACACACACACACACACACACACACACACACACACACACACACACAGAGTTTGCGTCTGTAGATTTCTCCTAAATTCACCAAAAGTTACTATTAGATTAGATTGTAAAGACTTTGACTCTACTGAACCGGCATTTATCAAAACATTCAGATTTATGTTCTGGAAATATATGCAAATTAGCACACATTATATTATTAAGATAAGGCCTCATTTGCAACTTTAAACATAACATTTCAGAAAACGTGTAATTTTAAAATGAAATGTCTTAATGTCAGTAATGAGCTGGTGAAGTTTCATGGCAATATCTATGAGTTAATTTTTTGACCCTATTCACCTGTAGACTCTTCTAAATGTCTGGACTTTAACTAAATGTCTCTTTAAAGGACGTTTTCTCTAAATGGCTTTTTTCTCAGACTCTGATCCAGAAATCTCCACTTCAGTAGCTCTGACACACACCAAACTTTACACGTTCATTCCTCTCTATGTTCTAAAGCTTTCTACTGAGGGGTTTGTTCACACATCATTCAGAGACTCTTTTATAGATTATTTAGTACTAAAAACATTTTTTATAGCCATTTTTTAATGTCTGTTGACAGTAATTTCTGATTTATGGAGTGACACAAAGATATATCATAAATCCCCTCTGTAAAAACCTTTGATTCTAAATTGTCAACAAAATGAAACAATAATTTTGAACTTGTCTTTATCCAATGTTCAGATTTAGGTTCTGGAAAATGTATGAAAATGTGCACATATTTAATAAGATTTAGCCTAATTTGCACATTTAAACATTTCAGAAAACTTGTATTGCAAGAAATAATTGTCTTAATATCAGTAATCAACTGGAGACGTTTTGTCACATGTCGTGTCTCCCTTTAATTAGCTCTGTCCTTCATCACAAATAACATACACTAAACTAAATGCATAGTAATGGCCTGTGGACTGGACACTGGTGTTCTTGGTTGTTTCACTCTGCTCTGGGACAGAATGTGTCTTCCTGTGGCGTTTCCTGTCGGTAGCTCCTCCTACAAAAAGCTCTGATGTCATAATCTGAACATTCTGATGTCATATTCCAAGCAGAATCTTCAGTCTTCAGTCTTTTCATGCCACACAACAACCATCAGACCTCAGACAGGTAAGACAACAGACTGGTGCACACAAATGCACATGTAAAAGTACTTGTTGGGCAGAGTTATAGTATAATATACATAATATTATTTGAATATCATTACTACTGCTTTAATGTAAACTGTATATTAATCTTGAAGCTGGCAGAGCAGAGTTTAACTACTTAACATAACTGCTACTTTACAAGTTTAATTTGTAGCTCAGTATCGTATTTTATTAATTAAAATAAATACATTTGTAGCTCAGTAGCATATTTTATTAATTAAAATAAATACATTTTGTTTGTAAAATCTTAATCTGAGAAGTAACTCTATGAAGGTAGATTTGTGTCTTTATAACGCAAACAAAACAAAAAAATGTTTTGAAAGCAAATGTCGCACTGCAATCAAAAATCAAGTTTGTAAGTGAAAATATATAAACTGACAATAAATAATTTGTTAGCTTTATTTGAAACCTTTGCTTTCAAAAAAAAGCATTTGCTTTAAAAAAAAACAACCTTTGCTTTCAAAAAAACCCTACGAGTTGAGTTTGGACGTAGTGGGCGGGGCATACGCTGCTGAATGAGCCAGGAGTTCTATTGGTGGGTTCGACTTGAATCCCGGCATCTACTTCCACAGTAAACACTGACGGGAGGTTACTGTGATGAGCGACATGGAGGTAAGTTGACATTATATTGCTCTGTTTTGTCACAATCATTTTAAATGTGGCAGCACTTCACTTTCTTTTCATGATGTTAGTGTCGTGGAGTCTCTTTTTTTAAAGAACGACATGACGTGTTGTTGACATGAAGCCTCACTTTCTGCTAACTTTACCTGAGGCGTGACTGTTAGCTAAGGTTAGCTACGCATGTATGACACAATTTAAAATAAATCCTATGAGCTTGGTTCTCTCCGACCGAGGTAGGTACAGTTAACGAGGTTACAACCATGTTACTGTATTGTATTAAACTAGATGAAGATAAGCTAAAGTTGAAATGAGCCATTAAATCCTTAAAACTATTAATTAGCTAGCTAAAGACACCTCTGGTCGCGAGTCATAAGATAAGTCAGGTGCCTGATGGTGCGCAAGGAGTGGTGCAGCGGAATATGCAGTTATTTTCCACGGCAGATGCCGATCCTGAGTGGAATGCCGCTCTTTCTGTCGGCACTGACTTTTCTAAAGTCGGAGGCTACTATCAGACTTTCAACGTCCCTTGACGGACAGTACAGGACATTTAAATTCTGCCTCACTCTGACGTCCTTGTCGATGTACCCAAAGCTTAATTATCTTAACATAGCTATTGATAGCCTAGCCGCCATCGCCAGTCTGACTAACCAATTACAGAAATTATATTCTCATTTGATATTAACCACAATCACGTTAAATTAGCATCAGTTGCTATCATTAGCCGTTTTCTCCTGCTATCGATATGATTGGCAGAGACACTGGGGTATTTCTTTACTATGATCTACTTCAGATAGTCTATAATGACTATTTTTGCTGTAAATACCAACATTAGGGTCACTAACTAAGCTAACTTATGTTAGCTTAGTTAGTGATATCATATAGTAAAGGTGAGGCACAAGTTATTCGTAATTTGCTTGGTGTTTTTGATCAAATAATTACACTCCAACATTACATTGATACTGTCATGGTAATACTTACTTTTTTTCTTTTAATGTCAGAATGGAAACCAACAACAAACACGACCTCAGGTAATTGCTTAATTTGTTTCGATACAGACTGTGTGACAGTAATGCGTTGCACTGTAACGTCCTTTTACCGTGTCCATACATCTAAAATCCCTTTCCGGTATGATGCACGTGAAGCCACAGAGGCTGCACGACATCTGCTGTCCCTGATTTCAAGGGCCATACCTCCATGGTTATGGAGAGATCCTCAGTGCAAACTGAAATGGCCAGGTAGACAGACATGCACTCATGTCAGTGAGCTAGTTAAATGTGTCATTAGTCTGGTTTTTACCATGATGGCAGCAATACAATTACGAAACTGTCATATAACATTAATTATGCCTTTATTTAGCCAAATCAGTTTTGTTGAGCTTTTTAGAAAGTTATCTGGTTAAGGGCAACTGTTGTGTTCTTTACTCTGGAATACTTGGATGTGGTGCGCTTGGTTGAAAAGTGTGCTTATAATAATTAAAAAGTAATATTATTCTTCTGAAATCATGTGCAAGAAACGGCTGCTAACCAGAGGTCACATGCCTGCAAAGGTTTTGAAAATATAGAAGCCTTTTGAGCTGACTTTTTTTTTTTTTTTACTGGCATCAAAAGTTGAAATGACTCCGTCCTCAGTGGATGAGTTGAAGTTCATGCAGGCAGGCTTGGGAAAGAGGACTTTGTCAGTGACGTTATCTGACGTTACACATGCAGAGATATTTTATAGGGTGAAGCAGGCACAATGCCTAATGTGTCATCAAGAGTAAGAATTTTGTCTTTCACATGATAAAACGGTCCCAAATTGTTTTTATTTTAATGTAGTTGTCCAGTCTACTAAAAACCAACTTTCCAAAGATGGCACATCTCTAGGACAGATGGCTACTTTACAAAGCAGCAGTTTCATAATTATTGTACTTAAATTGAAACACATTTTATGTTTATTGTTAATACAACCAAAAGAGAAGGAATACATCATGATTTTGGGTCATAATTTTTTGGTGTTTTCACAGGTGGAAATGGAAGGAGAAAACTCTGGAGCATTTCCAAGATTTCCTCCTAGAACTTGACGGTATGTCCAACCATTCATTTAACATAATTATTTGTGATTGAAAGTTTAGATTTCCACCCTAATTCTATACCATATAACTGTCTTAATGAGCATAATATTGAACTGTTTGGTGTCTGAATGCCATGTCTAACCACACTGTATGTTACCCAAGTGTCAGTGCTTGCACAGACACCATCACATTCCCAGGAGCCCACATTACAGATTATGAATCCTTAAATTCACAATCCCTTTTCAGCTGACAAGGGGCATGGCACCTCTGCTACAGTGACCCATGCTCTGGATCAGCACCGTCAGGTTCCTCATCGTGCAAGTGTTGTTTTTTTGAAAGCAAAGGGGGTTTTTTTTAAAGCAAAGGTTGTTTTTTTTAAAAGGCAAAGGTTTTTTTTTTAAAGCAAAGGTTTTTGTTTTGCAACCAAAAATTATAGTTTCATAAGCAAAACTAACAAATAATTTATTCTCAGTTTATGTATTTTCACTTACAAACTTGATTTTTGATTGCGAGACATTTGAGTGCGAGACATTTGCTTTCAAAAATGTTTTGTTTTGTTTGCATAATAAAGACACAAATCTACCTTCATATAACTCCAGCTGTCAGATACATGTAGTGCCGTAAAAAGTACAAATATTTGCTTCCGAAATGTAGTGGAGTAAAAGTATAAAGTTGAATAACATGGAAATACTGATACTGAGAAGTTTCTAGACTTTGACCAATGTGGTTCGTAAAGGAAATAATATTTTTTATTCTGATTATCAGTGAGTACAGTTTATTAGATGAAAGTACTCGTAGTAGAAGTGTAAGTTGACACATATTTCTCCACTGGGTACCTTTTAAAAGTCTTGCTTTCCTCATTTCTTATAAGGAAGCTAGAGAATAAACGTTCAAAATAAACCTCTATGTTCACAGGAAATGGACAGTTTCAGCATGTAACATGTTCACAATGTCTTTTCAAAATAAACTTAGAAACCAACTTAGTTTTAGTTAGTTTTTAGATTTACTTACACAACAAAAGTACCTTGTCAGGCTGAGGAAACTATCATGATTTGGGTGAAAAAAGGTTAGTTTTTTTTGGTGAAATAGTTAGCTTCTTACGTAACAAAAATATGGTCAAATAAGTTAACGTTGACTTGGTTTCACACAAGACTTGAATGGCGGTGTCTGCTCAGGAGCCTGAAGTTGAATCCGTTCCTCAACTTAAACTTAAAGGTTGTCGATTCTCATTGTTCTGCAGCTTGATGGCTTCACAGAAAACCTTAAGCGGTCAAACCAAGGAGGCTCCACTCAAAACCATGGAGGCTCTACTCAAATCCATGGAGGGTCCACTGAAACCCAACGAGGCTCCACTCAAAACTGGAGGCCTGCCGGGGCATATGCTGAGAGGCAACACCTTAATGGGAAGGAGATCATATTCATTCATCACCGCAGTAGGAGAATTTAAGATTTGATACCAAACATGTGTCAGTTACTTTAGCCAGAAAGTCCAAATTGAGTGAGGCAAATCACCACCAAGAGAAAACATGGTGGAGACTCCACTGACGGCCGTACCTGGTGGCCATTAGAGGAACTGCATCTTAGGAAACCTTGACAGAGATTGTGTTTGGAAGAAAGCTTTTTTTTTTCCCTTCTTATTTTTCAATGACAATTGTGTTTTTCCTCATCTGAAGGAAGCCAAACCACACAAAGCTGCCTCCATCGAACAAAACCCCCGTCCTTGGGGAACCAGAAAGCAGTAAGAAAACTTCTCAAACATGTTCTGTAAATTACCAACCAGGAGATCCAGAGAGCTTAAAAGCTTTAATAAAAAAAATGAGCTATATTGGATTACTTTGCATGTTCTGAAACGTTGTAATTAACCCTAGCAGTAACATCATCCTCATCATTCTCTCCAGGTGCTTAAACTTCTCATCTGGAAACGGTCCAGAAAACTCAATAATTGTCCGCGAGGCGCTGAGGATGTTCCTCCCTCACCACCTCGTCCTCCGGAACGTCCGGCGGAGGGTTAAAACCCACGGCGCCAATTACACCGACATGAAGGAGCTGGTCACGGACCTGTTTGCGGCCGACGACGGCGGGTCCGAGGTGCCAATGGAAACAAACCAGCTGGAGGAGGCGCTGATGATGAGCAGCCCGGTGGTGACGAAGGCTCTGCAGATGGGAGCGCCCTCCCACCTCATCAAGCCAAAGGTCCGCGCCAAGATCATGTCCAACAGAGTCGGCTACGCTGACGTCAGCGAGCTTCTGACCGATCTGAACATGATGCAGAAACTTCTCACGCATACGTGAACGTTTTTCTATCTGGAGAAATAAAAGTATTTTCTTCCGCAGTTTTGTACAATTTATATCATTTTAATACAATCTCCATCTGTAGCTATGCAAAGCACACTTTTTAAAAATGTTATTGCTCAAATACAGAGCTCAAAATCAAACAACAATTCAGCGTTTTATTGAATCCAGATTATTATTTTGTTTATATTGTGTGCCTGCTGCTTTAAAGCCCTTTTGAGACACTTTTGTGATTTGTGACTTTGGGCTATGTAGACAAACATAATTAGATTATTATTTTGTGTAAGCTGCAAGGCAATTGTGTGATACAATCAAGTCACAATGACACAAGATTAAATTACATTTTGAAATGATCTTCAACATGTGGCAGCCACAGAATGAAACTATAAAATATAAGTTTAGGCAGCTCACATATTCACAAACCACTTTTCAGTTTCTACAGTTTTTAGAATACAAAATAGAAACAATAATTTACGTTGCACTTCACCAATTTCGACTATTTTGTGTAGGTCATTACATGCAATTGAAATAAAAATTTATTTGAATTCCACATTGCAACGCAACAAAAACATGGTTCAATACTTTTGCAAGGGACTGTATTGGGGGAATTTTTCGGAGCTTTGTCCGACATTTTCGTTGCTTCCTCTCGCATGCTCTCGATCCGTTTTATAAAGGTCGACCCCCCATATACGACCACAACTATGGAGGACTAAAGGATTTTATTTATACATTTCTGTATAAAACAAAAATAAGTATTTCTGCCAAAAACTTGTGTTCATAAAGTTCACAAGATGCCATCTAGGCGTCAGAATGTACTGAACACTGACATCAGGACAACAAAGCAAGGATTTCATCCACTGGAAGGCAGCAAAAACTAAATCTAAATCTGCCGTTAAATACCATAATTAATGATTTCACAGTGTAATTCAATATCTGTTCTTTTACTTATTCTTGATAGTTTTTGCTTTTAAATGTATTTACCATATTTATGATTTAATATGTTTCCTTTTGTCTCCTTTTTAGTTTTTATGGTGTTCAACATTCATCTGTGCATAAAGACAGGAACAGTAAGTGTGTGTGTGTCTGTGTGTGTGTGTGTGTGTGTGTGTGTGTGTGTGTGTGTGTGTGTGTGTGCGTGTATGTGTGTGTGTGCGTGCGTGCGTGCGTGCGTGTGTGTGTGTGTGTGTGTGTATATGTGTGTGTGTGTGTGTGTGTGTGTGTGTGTGTGTGCGTGCGTGTGCGTGTGCGTGTGAGATAGAGAGTCATTTGAATGTATTCTTCTCTGTCCGTATCGGTCATCTTTACCATTTTTTCTGTGTGAATAAATGATGGGACATTTGTCCAAAGAGGATTCTCAGGTGAAGAAAGAGGTTCTGCAGCAGTGGAGTATTGTGAAGGACACATTTATGTCACATAACGATGCAAAAGAATAAGTATAGCGATATCAACTGAGCCAAAATTAAGTAAGCTGATCAACATATCGTTGAAAAAGATGGACAACAACCGAGAAGCATTTCTCCTCTGATTCTAAACGCGTCTGTTGTGTGGATGGGCTGAAAATATTGTACAAGAAGCAGAAACTTCCCCCAAACTCTGAGGAAAAACAGTTCATCTTTTCACACCTGGTGCTCAAAGTAGTGACAGCTGAAATAATGTGCTCTTAGAGACGACTTCAGCCTCATGTAAACAGGTTCACTCTGGGGAATGTGGAGCCTGATCTCTGGCAGGAAGGGAAGAGTAATATAAGAGTTGTTTTTCAAATGCACTAAAATATGCAGTCTGTATTACACAGAGTGGGAATAAATGTGGTTATTGAGATAATAATGAAGCAAAGTGTAATAGCAGTATTAGTACACTGAGAACACTAAAAGAAGAGTCAAAATGGACTTCATTAGATCTCAACAGTGCCTCAAGGTTAGAGTCTGTTCACAGAGCTGAATCAAACACCTCAGTCAGCTTCACGGCATCCAACCCCTCTTACTAGATGTTGGTAAGTGTCATGGCTAACACCTGCTGAATATGGTTAAGAACGTAAGCCACAAATACTCAACTGAAAACTATTTCTACAGTGGTTCCCAGTGAGGTTACCCAAGTCACGAGTTATGTGGTCATCTCTGTGCACGGGATGACTTCACCTCAGTGGGACGGGGGGTCAGGATGAAGGCAGGTCACCCACAGCTGCCGTCCCACGAGAACCAACCGGGTCAGATGAAGTCTGCCTCCTAGTTTCTGTTTAGCTCAGCTGTCTCCCTCACTTGGGTTTAGCTCCGACACTGTACCTCCATCTGATTAAAAGATGGGAATTATACTTTACACTGTCATTTTTAGAATTCCCATGCTAGAAATGAGTTTGCCACTACCGAGACTTACAACAGGATTAACAAATCTTGACCAGTGGAGGATGATGGGGATCCTGAGAGTTGGAGGAGCATTGATGAGTAGAACTGTTGAGCTCAGGAGCTTCTTTACTGTTGTCCTAAAACCACTAACACAGTGAGGGACACTTGTATGAATTCAATTGGTAGGCACATATTTGAAGCATTTTATGCAGCAAACCATTTTCATGTCTGCAGAGAAAAGGTTTTGATTTTCAAAACGCCTCCAGAAGTGTCCAGACCTGACCTGCTGCTGCTCCATCCCAACTAAACCAGGCCTGGTCACAGACTAAATAGACTCATACATGACCTCGAGCCATCATGACCTGGTCCATTGACATCTAAACTCGGTCTGAATGTCAGGAGGAAGAGCATCAGTGTGACTTTGGCCTTCAGTCCGGCTGGTCACAGGCTGGGGATTGAGGGCACGGGGGTTGAGGGTTAGAGTAATGAGGTGCATGGATGGGTGAGCTAAAGCTGGGATTGAAGATTGAGGGTAGAGAATTGAGGGCAGGTGGAGGATCGTGGTGGGGGCTTTGCCTGAGAGCTAAAGAATAATGTCACATTCACAAGAGGAAAGGACTCCCCTGCAGTGAATACACTCGTGCACAAAGCCAAATCTGATTAACTGATGTAATGATACTGTGGACAGATGGATACATATCACTTGTTCACGACCAAATGAACAGTCATTTTGTTAAATTTAAAGGCAACATAATTAGCTGAGTCGAGAAAACAAAAAAACAAAATTATATATATACATTTAAGCTGATTTCCACCAACACAGACATCTGGGGAGGGTCTTCTCCGACAGCCACAGGAAAACGCCGCAGAAATTTTGCCAAGAGCCAAACTTCAAAGCAAAAGCATAATCTAAAATCAAAGAGTTCTACTTGTGCTGATACGATACACTCTAGAGCTCCACCAAATATGCACACGTGCATTTTTAATGACTGTTTAAGGGCTGTGAATGAATCATCAGAGCCCAAAAAAGAGGGACCATCTAAAGCCTACAATCATTATCATTTCATTATCATGCAAGTTTCAAACATTTCCCGGAATCGAACGAAATACTAAGTAGAACCCCGTGTTTCTTGAGCTGCAACTAACCAAACTGACAGCTCGAAGCAAACTTGAAAAGAAAGAGGGAATTTAATGCTGTACTGGAGGATTTTTGCTCTCAGTCTGATGCAACTACATCTGTAAGGCCAAAGCCGCACTGCGAGGGCGTAATGATGAGGCTCACCGTTTAAACTGAGGCACGGAGAAATATTTGCCCCACATTCCTCTTCTCAGACCGTAAGATCAACCTTAGAGAGCCTCACCTGACGAAGGAGGGGGGAAGCCAAAACCGGCAGGATAATTACATGCTTATGTCACATCGAGGATCGCACCCTCAAACACTCAAGCAACAGAGCAAAGTTTCTCAAGAGAAACTCTCAAGTTGTACAAACACTGAGGTTTAGCATTGTCGCCCTGAAACTTGAATGTGTGCAAATGTTAGTTAAGCAGTATAGCGCGCTGAGCTGGTAAACGTTATGTAACCTCTATAAGCATAATGTGTGTAGTTTGATCATTCAAAAAGGTCTTTTCTCTTCTGAAAAGGACGTAGCTTAAATGACATCCTGGTCTTTCCCCTCACTCCGGTTTCAGGCTGAGTGTCGCGCTCTGCAGCCTGAGGCCTCATCAGTCCTCTTGTCAAGAGTCACAGCCAGCAGGGATTGATTTCTCACAAAGCATGGAGAATGAGGAAGTCCACACAAGTGACAGCCCCCCCCCCCCCTTCCTCACAGGGCACCAGAGGCCAAGACTGGCTAACAGGACCAGTTACAACACACACACACACACACACACACACACACAAAAAGAATGAGGGGGGGGGGGGCTTCACAAAGACCTAATTTCCATATAATTATAGTGGAAGCCAATATGGAGGAAGTGACAGAGAGTTAGGTGCTGTTATCTCCTCCGACCTGCCCCCAGGGAGGCTTTAACTGCCGATCCGCTCCCACTTTTCTAAGTACCAGTGGCTGACTCTGTGAGCAGGCTCTCAGTCTGGCTCTCAGGCACGGAGAGGACACGTCATCCACTGGAAAAATGTCTGTCAGAAATATCTCATTAAAGGCTTTTGTCATCGTCCCTGCGTGAACACAAACTTGACAAGCCTGGACAGGTGAAATCCAATGCCGGTTTTGCCTGCAGGGGGGCAACGGCACACAGATCCACCCGATGCAGTCAGATTACCTCGAGATCTGAGCCGAGCGCGGCCAGAAAAATGTGAACCGACCTAAGGGCAGCTGCTCAGAGCACGAGAGTGAGGGACAAAGAGGGGGGGGGAGAAGAAAAGAACAGACAGATCAGCTTTCACTGCCCTTTGTTTCTCCGCACTATGGTGAGCAAGACTGGGGCTTTCTCTTTTCTGTCCCCCACAGAGCCGGGAAATAGAGGCCATACTTTCCTAAGCGTGTGTGTGAGACCACAGTCCAGTCGTGCATGTGCCTCACACCCAGCCAGGTTGCCATGCATCACACCCCTGTGACACGCCATTAACCGGGACAAATCACAGGACCCCAGGGGAGACAGTAGCTTCCTCCACACTGCCTGATTAAAAAGTAAGATGTATGAGGCATGCCCACAGTGTCCATGCTGGGCAGGTGACTACGCACGCACACACACACACACACACACACACACACACACACACACACACACACACACACACACACACACACACACACACACACACACACACACACACACACACACACACACACACACACTTTTGAATTGTTCTAAACAATCGTATTCCCCCCTAACGGTGCTCCAGCAATTTCTGCCATCCTGCTCAAAGTGCAGATCACAATCTATAATTAAGGAGGAGATGTGTAAAAAAGAAAGTGTCCTCTGTACTATTCTCTTCATGACCATTTGTGTCAGATAGGATTTGCTCTACTTAGGGTTATGAGAAAAGGGGCAGACCAGGACAGTGTCATGCTCGTTCTATTTCCAGACCAGTCAGATCCTAAAAACTAACTTTGCTGTGCAGCTAATGCCACTCCTATTAAGCTTTGACAAAATAGGCTGTCGGGAGTCTGCAGGGACTTCTTGCAGAGAGAAACACGCTCCACTTCATCTTTCCCTAAAAAAATCCACCAGAAAAAAATGTGATACGACAAAGATTTGCAGCTACTTGCAGTGCTACCATGCTCTGCCGGGCCAGTTCCTTCACAGGATGTCCTCATATAGATATCATCTCAACAATTAGTAGGCAGGTGATGTGACAGACACTTTAAATGAATCTGTTATGCTAATTTTCATGTGGACTAACCAGGGGCTAAATTTAGTTTTGGGTGTCACTGGTATCAAAACTAGAACTGGGGACGGACGGTAATAATTATTGAATTTAAAAAGTTCTGTTGTCAGCTTCCTGACTAGTGTAAAGAGAAAGAGATAGTGTATTTGTGAATGATCTAGAGAGTTAGCAGTGAACACAAAACAAACCTTAATTTGCCTCTTATTTCCTCCCGGGCACATGGTCAAGCGTCTGATGTGTGGATGATTGCAATGAACAGAGTTGTGACACAGTAAACAAGGAATTTGCACAATTTGGTGGAAAAAAAGAAGTTATAATTACCAGGAACAGGTTTGCCAGTTACCGGTTACTTTGCAGTTAAGGTGCACATAAGAGTATAAATCTCCAACTGAAAGACATGGGATTAAAAAGCTCATTCATTATTCGTTTGAATGGCCAATGGGCATCCGTGATCCCTGCTGTCAGCAGCACGACGGGCACATCAATCTAATTGAACAGAGTTGGCAGTGCTGTGGTCTGAGGATTCAGGTCAGGGAGCAAAGGTCAGTGGTTTAGTGACCAGGGGGTCAAGTTGTCCTGGACAGAAGGCCGCCAGCAGGGACTCAGTGAGAGGGCAGAGGACAGAAGCAGTCGCACACCAGTAGCCTTTTACTTATCCACCTCTAATATGAACTAACCTGTGTAGAACGTGTAAGGGTGCACACATGGAAACCTTCCCCTCATCTGACTGTAAACCACGTGCAGGAAGAAGATAAAAAGAAATCAGTTTCATCTATTGCATAATAACCGCATGACTTGTGGTCTCATGACAATAAACATTATTGTGTTATTTATAGAAATGGCTGACCAACGTTGCGTAGCAGCGTGGAGAGTTTTCAGGGAATGTAAAAGCTTCACAAATGCGTTAATAACATAACTTCTTCATCGTTCACCTTTAGTTTATGTTACTGTTTAACTTTAGCCAAGGAGAAACTCTTTGAGGCTCAGAATCTGAGCGAGTGAGAAAGGACATAACGCAGCCAGAGGAGAACTGAGACTTTCTCCATGTGTGATCACTGGCAGTGGGACACAGCGAGTAGGAGGAGCATGGCTGACATCTTTATCCGTAAATGGCTCTTTTTTTTTTTTTTCTTTTTTTTTTTCAAGCACCCCACATATTCGTGGATGAAACCACAGCTATAGCTCCTGTTTCCATCTCAGGGGGGAGAGGGGGGAGGAAAGTTCAGGCCAGAGCTCACAAGCTCTGCCTGGGGCGGCTCAGATCTGCTCACTCTGCTTGGGCCTCCTCCTCCTCCTCCTCCTCCTCCTCCTCCTGTAACCCACAATGAGCCTCCATTGTGAGGCTGATAAGCTGAGAGCGGAGACCACGGAAAACTCTTTCCAACTCCTCTTTGCGCTACTAAAAACAGACCCGAGTGCATTGAGGGAACCAGAGACACGAGGGAGAGGTTACCACATGAGACAGTGTAGACATTTTGGGACGTCGGCAGCAGCGAGACTGCATTATAATGAAAATGAAAGGCAGGGTTGGCGTCTTGGCTTTAAGCTATAATCAATCAGGCTGGCAGACACAAAGGGGATGAAGCCTGTAGTTGAGATTTCATTGACAGCTTCTTGTTTAATATCCCCCCCCCCCCTGAAACTTTTCCTCAGGGCAGCAGCCCAACATGGCAGCCGTGCCTCAAGGGGTGGTCTCTGGCTATTGATTAGGAGGGCAGCCGGCTCAAAGCCTTCTTCTCTCGGGTCACGAGGTCAACGTAGAAAGAAAAGGAAAACGGGGGGAGGGGACCGGGAGGAGTCGCACGATCAGTAAATTAAACTTCTGTTCATCAGAGTTACGGGTGGATGGGTGAGAGAGTTTACGACAGAAGGCGGGGGGGAGGAATTGTTTTGGAGAAACTGAGTGAAACGTTACACTAAATCACATTCAATGCCTCTTGTTTTTCATAACCAAAACGTCTTTGAGGATTTTTTTTGTATGCGTCAGAAATTACCTTACAGCAGCGTTTAAAAATGTTATGCAATTTGCAAGAAATTGTAGTGACTGATGTACGGTCATCCTCAGAAGACAAACTTTAGGGAGAGAAGGTCCCAGAGGATAAAAGAAGCTGGATTGTTGACATGAAGAATTGATTTAGTCTGACCAGGGCTCATAACTTTGGGTCAGAATTGGATTATTTATGCAGAACATAAGGGATTGGAAATTGAAATTTCTGGAGCAGTCTTCCAATGTGAAGACTGCTCCAAATGTCTGTACAATATTTACATACATTTACTATAAACCAACTTAAGCATACAGTGGGAATGATCAAAGAACATGCATTTTTGCCATAACACAGAAAGCGGCTAATGTAATTTGGCTCGTCCTTGTCAGGTGCAGGAAATATGAATAGCCATTTGATGAACGCAGACAAGGCTTGACTTGTCAGCACAATAAAAGCTGCTTAGTTGTCATTCCTGCCAAACAGTTGATTGTTTTGAGTCGCATTGTGTGAGGAAAGCTGGGAAACCCGCCAGCTGAAGGCGGTCGAATGTAGAGAGACCTACAGGCACAAGTGAAAGCCCGGGATCAGATAATGTGAATACAGCACTTAGGTTGTGACTGACTGTACATCCTTTAGTTGTTACAGAGGGCACATCACTTTGGTTTTGGATGGTTTATGTCTCACTGCTCTAATGAAGTGAAATATTTGAGACTTCTAGCTAGTAAACATGAGTGTAAGCAATGCTGGATTTAAAATACAAAAACAAGTGTCTTTGTAGATGTTTTATGTTGAAGGAAATGCATTGACAACTTATTTTAGAATAAGAGTTATGGTGCATAACACTGAGTCTAAACTCAACTGGGCACCTTTAATATCTGGAGGGTTGTATGGTAATCTGCAGATGACAGGAATAATAAATATATGTGGACTTTAGCTGTCTCCCAAAAATATTGGCTGCAATTTTCCACCACTTAATACAATTACAAATTTAATGTGAGTAAGCTAACTTGATTAAATTCTTAACATGCCTGTTGCAATAATGAGAGCGGTGCCTTCCTTGGCTCATAATCAAGTTAGTGGAGTGGATGTATAAGCAGTGATATCCACTTATAAAACTCCTCTCTGAGCATATCAGTGTCTGATTTGATGACTCACTAGTGTGCATTCGGTAAAAATGAAGTTAGACAATGTATTCCAACCCATCCATAAATATAAAGCAAATGTAACCAGGAGCAGTCCCATATAGACTTGGGGAAACATCTTGAGCATATTGAGGCTTTAACAGTGAAGTGGATGGAGAACATAGGACCACATCAAGCTCAGCTTCAGTTCCCAGAAGGTTAATTCGACTGGGACACCTGAGTCAAGCAAAAGCCACAGCCTGTGAACAGATTGTCGTGGGCAGTCAGAGCTTTGACACAGGAAGGAAAAAGTTAGCCGAAGTGGCAGATGTCCCATTGTTTAAGAGAAAGCAGGAAAAAAGAAACGCGAAAGACTTCACTTAAAGCGTGTTTGCGGTCGTCTTAAAAAGCTTTCGCCACCGCTAGACACATAAACGGCTTAGATTCTGCAGATGAACGGGCTGAACACACTCCGAAGCAGATTAGAACAAGTCAACCAGATCAGAGCTTATAACCTCCATCTTCACTTACTCCAGCGCTGACCTCATACCGGCGATTCCCATCCCCCAATCTCCTTCCCCTTAATCCAGCCCCACTGGGTGGCAGACAGCAGCATGGCCTGATGGCCAAACTGTGTCTGTCTGCCTTCCTGTCTGTCCATCTGCTGTTCCCCAGCAGAGGTTCAAAGGAACTAAAGTTGTCCAGAAAGTTGCCAAAATCTCTCCAAAGCCCCCCCTCCCCCATTTCACTTTTCGATTCATCGGTTTTGCTTTCTCTAATCACAGTCCAATTCCATTAACACCCTGCACCTCCTACTAAAACTGTACAGCTACACACTGGCTCTGATCCAGCTCATTACCCGGCACTCTGAATGACTCATTCACAGGTAGAACAGCCTCAGTCCGCATGTTAGAGTGGGTTTCATTTGATCAATTCAATTGAAGAAATTAAATACCGCCGTGGGTTACAACTGGAGACAATTTACCCGTTGCCAAGTCCCACCCCTCAAACGCAGACTGGCCAATTGATTAACTAGCTCCAACCAGGGTCTGACAACTAACCCGCTCTGCTCCATAAACTCTCGTGCTCTCTCTCAAGCATCATTTCAGATTTGCCTATCCAGCTTTATGGGAACAGTGTTAATCGTCTTCTGTCTCGATCCCCAGGTGATGTGGTGGTTCACCTTTACACTGGGATGGAGCTTCTCTCTTTATCGGTTTAGCCTGTTTTCACTGCTGACTCAGTTTTACATCCTGAATATAGCGATGGGTCAATTACACCAGGCTTCTTGTTACGTTTGATCTGCTACAGTGACACTTGAATTGCAGCATTTCTGTTTGGTTTAGGGATGCAGGGGCATGGATAGGGGTTGGTTTGGATTTTTGTGTTGATGGGGAGGTGAGGGGTCGGGGGGGGGGGGGGGGGGGGGGGGGGGGGGGGGGGGGGCGGCGTCCTGGTGGCCTTCATTGCTACAACAAAATGCACTGCAGGGAGGGTGAAGCCTTGCTTGTGCTCAGCAGAGTATATTAAAACTGCAAAAAAAGGGGGTGAGCGGCCACAGATGGTTCCGTCAATAACCATTCACCAACCCATGCAAATGCACGCTCATGCACAAACTCACACCAGTGCCACACCCCGTGCCATACCACCGGGTGAAAACACACTATGACACACACACACACACACACACACACACATTTTCAGAAGGAGGGGCAGTGAAGTCAGATGGTAAGTGTGTGGATGGATGCCTGATGTGGAGATCCAGGGGGCTTTAGGATTCCATTAGTCTTGCAACCTGTAGCCTCAACACCTCTGAGAAGCTGTTAAAACGCAGCATCATAAGAGTGCCAGAAATACATATCACGGCTGTTTAGATTAGCTGAAGGCCAGAAAGAGAAGACATTGAGAAAAGTGGACGGCCCACAACAGCAGTGGTTCCCAAGTTGCCATTCACCTTAAGGCATCTCATTTACCCCGGCAGATTTCTGAATGACTTTGCATGGAGGGGCACTTCAGCGGTGGCTCCAGCTTGGTGTTAATGGGACAGAATTTGACCGTCACCAAAGGTCAGGTTATAGTGACAGCTGCTTTCAGCTCGGCTCACACACCCAAACTCCCAATTGCCAATATTTAATAATGAAGAGAGCAGAGGTGACCTAAGGACACCGGAGTCTGACGGCTCTTCAATTTTCAGAATCATTCTATTCTCAAAGTGTATTTATTCATAAAGATGGAAAAGACTGTTACAAAGCATTAGTTTGTACAATCAACCATTATTTCCACCAATCTATTAGTCAATGGTTACTCAAACCAAAGTTACTCATTAAGTAAAACAAGCTGGCTCCAGCTTCTCTAATATCCTGTTTTAAATATTTAAAAGTTGAATACATTTGAGGACACAGCTTTGGACTCAAGGAACTTGCGATGTTAAGGTTTATTTTTAAGTTGATGATGATGTAATGAATGAGTTCATTCAAAACAGGAGGCAACCTCTGGTTCTGCCGAGTGAAGCCGATGCGGAAGTGTCTTAAATCTTGCATTCTCTCTACTGACCAGCAGGGGGCGACTCCTCCGGTTGCAAAAAGAAGTCTGATCGTATGGAAGTCTATGACAAAATGACTCTACTTCTTACTTCATTAATTCCCTCAGTAAACATTGTAAACATGAGTTGATGGTCTCAATCGCTAGTTTCAAGTCTTCTTCAATACAGCATGATGTTCATTTAGTAAATGATGGTCCCATTAGAGTAGAATAGACCATAAAGCCAAGTATGCTTTAGGGCGGGCATACTGGGGTTGACAGGTCGCTGCTGCTACCAGAGACGTATCCTTCGTCACTACTCCATATTCCAAATATGGTCACTTTCGTTCATCGGTTGCAAAAAACAACATGGCGACGGCCGTAATCCAATATGGCAAAAGGCAAAATCGCCAAACTCCAGGCTTCAAAACAGCCATCCACAAACCAATGGGTGACGTCACGATGACTACGACCACTTCTTATATACAGTCTATGATTCAAACAATAATTGGTAGAATAATCAATACTATAAGCAAAACAAAACATGAAAAAAAAAAAAAAAAAGTCACAGAGGCACCTGTGGTGAACATCAAGATATTTTACTAAAAACGTCTGATGTGAAATGGCTATTGGCCGTTTCTGCAAAAAGCACTTTGCAAGTGTATTTATTCCACTGAGGAGACTATTTGTTTACGTATTGTGAAGTGTTCCTAGTTTATAATCCAGTATAGCTTTTTTCAGCACGATGAGCCTGAAGAACCTTCTAGAGAGAAGGTACACCACACTCTCCACATCATCACACGCTGAAGTCTGGTGACAAGCTGGATTTATTTCATTACAAAAACATGAAAGACCGTTTTAGAGCAAAATTACAGTTCGACTGCATGATCCCAATCCAGATGTCCCATATGTGTGACATCTGGATTGTGTAATGGACAGCGATCAACACATACATGCTCATCCTCTGCCACGCAACAGAACAACGTTGACTTCCACTATTACGGATGTCAATTTAATGACTTTTAACCACAGGACAAATCCTATATAGGGCAGACAACCCTGGCAAATACATGTTGGTTTTTAGATTTTAGGCTATTTTGCGTCCATAACATGTCTACCTTTAGACGAGTGCAAAGAAACATTCAAAATACACATTTAGGTGTTTATTTTTACTACTTTTTCTATTTGCATCTGTAGATTTCTCCTACATTTACCAAAAGCTAGATTACATAATGCTATTTAAACATAACATTTTGTTAAACTTGTATTACAAAATATGTAAGGTAAGTTATCAACTGGAGAGGTTTCATGGTGATATCTACGAGTTATTTGTTCCCCACTCATTCACTTGATGGGTCTCCCTTTAATTTGAAAGATAAGTGGACCGTAACACCTCAGAGCAGTTTCCTGCCTTTAATCCTCCTGCATACAAACATGGGCAGACCACTGTGTGTGAGTATGCAGCGGGGCAGGGCTCTGATTTCAAACAGCAGTGAAGGCAGGTCACAGAGGGCCTCCTTTATGATGATCTGGGAGAGGACCCCTGACAGAGGTTCAAGGGGTCCTGCCACCAGAGCCACGACCCCCCTCCCCCGGGCCACAAAAAGCAAGCCACAGCCTGACATCAAACCAACACTCTGCCCAAGAGAAAACACAGCAGGGTTGCTATGCCCTTATCCACAGCAACGCAGGCCCACAGAGAATACCAATGTACCCACAACCTTCCCTTAGTTGGCTTTAAATGGCTGAAATTGACTGCAACCGATGTGCGCCATAAAGCACAAACAAATTCCACTGTCTTAACCCAATCTTCTTAATGTTTTTGTTTTTCCCAAAACAGGCTGAGTCTTGATGTAGATGCCGATTTTGCCAATTAGCAAAAATTAAATCCCCCTGCTACAGAGCTTTTTCAATAGAAGAAGTTCCTTGAATTGCCAAAATGACATCAATTTTAATTTAATCTGTGGGAGGTCTATATAATAAAAAAAAATTAAAAAAGCTGTTGGAGGTACTTAACAAGTGGATGTTAGCTGAATGACAAGTTGGGCTTGAGAACAGTGGCGTTAGCCATCGTAGAAAACGACATTAAAAACCTCGCTTCTACTGCTTTGAATGACAATGCCACTCTAGTCTGCACACTGTTGCTGTCATCATCAAAAAAAAAAGATGATTCCCAAAAAACTGGAAATGTTTTGTGTACATCTGCATAATGCAGGATGATGTGGCAAATGTTATGCAAGATGAGCCCCAACTGGCCGCCAGATATTTAACTAAATATTGTGAGAATTTAAACACATTTCTCAAACTGTGAGACAGCGAGGATGGAGGCCAAAAAAGATCTAAAACGTCAGCTCCGGTTGTGTTCTGGGCTGCTTGTTGTTCTACTTCTTGAGTAATCAATGTCTGCTCACCACAATCTGCCTCTGGCTATCACAGCTACTATGCAGATGTGATCCCACTCATTATCACTGCAAACTCTTAACTCATAAAACACTTCACAGCTGCAAAATCAGGAGCTGCTCTGAAACAGAATACTTAAATGTTGACTGAATGCACTTTCTTCCACTGCTTAAGTCTGGCAGCTATTGTTCCAGAACAAACAGGGTCTGCATCTGCAGGAGTCATCCGACCTGCTAAAGATGGGCATCGTTATGCTCGACAAGAAGCATACATTTTGTGGAGATTCTCCAGTAGGTCTGAATATATCCATCATAATGTCTCTCCATGGTTAATTACAGTGAGCCGAGTATGATGATATGTCGTCAACGCTAAATGCAACACAAAAGATGAGCCTCAGGCACAATCAAAAATGACTAAAAAAATAAATATGATTGATAAGAAATAAAGCAACTCTCAAAGTGAATAACCTGCAAGCTATTTGCAATGCAAAAAGAACAAGTACGGTACATTATGCAAATAGCTAGGCACAACCTGTGCGGATTAAAAAATATATATATATCCTCACAGGAATATTTACAATGCATGACAAGCCTCAGTACATAACTCTCAGAATTGAATTCTGCATCTTCAACAAAACAACACGCCGTAACATTGATTCACCGAGGCTCCAGCGGCCCTTTCCAGCAACAGCTATTCTCAGCAGCATCAGGTCGCTGTTATCGCCCCGCTGGGTTCTGCATGACAAACAGGAGGCTCCGTCATCTCTTGGTCAGCATCCCCCGTGACTGAGCATCATCCTGTATCACAGGCCCAAACCCCTGAGTCATCCTCAAAGGTTGCTGAACATTCCTTGCAAATGAGAGCTTGTGCTCAACTACATGCGATCTTGTAATTCCTCAAGCAGCACTGGTGCCCTTTCTTCTCAACCCCCACCCCGACCCCAGCTAACCTCCCCCTTTCTCTGGATTTAAGGTTGCATACAGAGGACATGAATAGGTGGTATTTCAGCATGAAGAACAGAGCTGGTTGGCTGGGGGCCAAATCCCCACGGTTACCCAGAAGCCTCTTTCCTGTGCTGGTCTGTCTGGGAATAAACTCTGCTCTGCATGCATGGGGGGTTGACAGAGGAGACGAGATAAGTTAGGGTGGCATCATTACGCAGTCTTACACT
Organism: Cebidichthys violaceus; assembly: GCF_023349555.1. Taxonomy (NCBI): domain Eukaryota; kingdom Metazoa; phylum Chordata; class Actinopteri; order Perciformes; family Stichaeidae; genus Cebidichthys; species Cebidichthys violaceus. The sequence goes on from NW_027176483.1 coordinate 15,749,074, forward strand.
CTTCTAAATCACACATTGCAGTGTTATGCTTCAGAGTGAAGTCTGTATAAACAGAAAAAGGCATAGACGGGTAAATAAAAATGACCCCACGCACAATCTGACTGCTCTTCTGAAGTGCCCCTGAGCAACGCACTGAATCTTGATACAGGTGTGCTGTCTGAACATGTGCTCTCCCCGTCCTCAGTCTCATTACCACGCTGCAATGCTGTGGGAACCGCGCAGTAACTGATAGTAACAGGTTGTTAAACACGTCAACACAATAAAATGCGCCAGACCAAGAAGTGGCAGTAAAAACGGTCTGAGTGGAAAAAAAGAGATTGTAATCCGATTGGACATTCAACTAGAAGCTTCATGTGTGAAACATGGTGATCTCCTCTATGAGCTTTTACGTGCAAAGCTGCAAAACAAAAGACTACAGGCCACTCCTGAACTCAGTCACCAATCCTTTTACTTTGCTAATTAAGTTCACACCCTTGCAATGCAGACCTAAATAACGTTACCACAAAATAGTTTTAGGCCCGTGAAGTAATTCTACAGAAATTCAACTTATATGAAGATATGTCCGTGTTAAACATGATTGTTCGCAGTGCAGTAGGCCACATACTGCTAACTTTATTTCTATTTAACACACCACACCACTTGCTAAAGACTCATGCAGGTAATCTAACGTTATCCCAATTAATCTTCCTGCGGTTCCGACGAGCATTTCCCAGAGAAGCATTCACTGTGCCTTACCTTTGACTTGACTCTCGTAATCCGCGATGATTTCTTTATCCTTTTTGAATCTCGACGTGGACATTTTCTGTCTTTTTTCCGTCCGAAGCTTGTTGTAAACTTCTTGAGAAAAAAAAAAAACTGTCAACCAGCGAGGAGTCCTACAGCAGCGGTCGCATCCCACACAGGACGAGAAAAAAAATGAACGCGAGGGAAAGAAGAGGCGCAGTTTAACTCTGCAACAAGCTCGACTTGGAGACAGAGGGAAACGTTGACCGTTCGTTGTTCCTCTTCCCTCTGGATAAACAGTGGATTTTAAGCGGGGCCAATGCGCAATGCTGCTCCAACCAATGAATCCTCTCAAGTAACAGAGCAGTCGGTGCGGCGCAACAGCGCTGCCGCTATACCACAGAAGAAGAAGAAGAAAAAAACAAGCACGCAAGTTTCAGGGTCTCCGTGACGGGTTTTCACGGCTCTCTGTAAAGTAGTGGCAACGACCCATCCGGTGGTCTTTAAAGTCGCTCTCAGACGCGCGGGTGTGCGCTTGTTGGTAGCGGTTTCCAGTTTGGGACACGCACACACACATACACACACTCACTTCCCTCCTTGCTCGCTCTCCCTCGACGGTTTCTCTCCCCCCCTAACTCCCAGCAGGCTCAGAGGCAGACAGGGCCGGCCGACTGCAGCACACAGCAGCTGGAGTCAAGCAGGGAGAGGAAGGAGAGGGAGGGATCTGCACGCACATAGTGGACACCAGTGGACTGACACCCCTGCCCCCAAATATAAAGTTTTTTGTATGTATCCATACAACAGTTGGAACAGATTGCAACGTAGTAATGTATACGTTATGATTCTCCTTAGTATTACTTGTAATGAAAACCAAACATTTTATTTATGTCTTCATACAAACAAATACCCAAGCTTACATGTGTCATTCAAACTAAATTCACATAATGACAGTAAGGACTTGCAGTTGCTTTTGCCCTTAATTAATCCAAAGAAAAATCACAAACACAGGATAATTTTTTCAAATAAACAGATATCCAGTAATATATAAAGGGGCCCACAGCAGCAGAGGGCCTCTAAACATCCAGGTGAAACATACTCAGGGGCCCCGTATTTCCTAGATACACCCATGCACAAGTAAGCCAATATAGGTAATACGTTATACATGTATTTTATTGTTAAGAAGTTATTCATCTTATATTCCAAAAAGACAATTAGTCAAATGCAGATTAAATACATTGTCTAGGTATAAGTTTAACAAAGATTCCCCCATGCTTTTGCTCATTTATTTCTGCCTAACTTCAAAAAGCGTTTACCTTCATCTGAGATCATTGAAGCCACTAAAAATTACCTGGACCACAGCGCCATCTGCAGTGTAAACAAAATAAATGCACAGGACAAGCACATCCACTCATTTCTCTTCAGGACAACACTCCAATTTATTGGCTTGCACTGTCGAAAAAAAATAAAATAAAAAAATCCATGCAGCACACCACTAAAATAAACAGAACAAAGAAGAAAGTCCTTTGTTATGTTTTGATCAGAACATTGTCACATGCCACAGCAACAACATCCATTTTCAAGTGGCTTACAAAATAAAAGCTCTAAGCACCATTTTCAAATGAGGCCTAAAAACACATAACATCTCATTTTACTCCGTATGTTTAGTGTTTTTTAAAAATCACAATATTAAGTGTGTACAAACAGATATAAAACATGGTTGAAATAATCTTTGAAATAATGATCTTTCAAAATGCAAAGGCAGTATAATTTAGTATTTCTAAACGCCTGGACATTCCACCGTTGTAAACATCAACATGATAAACATGACCCATGACACTAATGTCATGGGGCCCTTTAATGACTAGTAATGGCAGCTTTACAACACACACAAATGGTTTTATAATAACCCGCACAAGAATATTACACTGAACATCATCAGGCTCACAACACCAGTAGTATGTCACATTTATCCACCAACCACAAAATAAATTAAACCATTATGGAACGTCTACCCCTGTATACCTTTTAAATGTTTGTTTATGAAACACCGTCAGCCGCTTTTGAAGAAAGTCTCCTCGATGACCTCAGTGAACCTCTCCTTCATCTGCTGACGGAAGCTGGCGTACCACTCCAGCAGCCTCCTCCTCCTGTCCACCCTCTGCTCCTGGCTCATCCCTCTCTCCCTCTCCAAGATGGCCGGCAGTTCTTTCCAGTCACTGATGAAGATGAAGGGTGCTCCTGCAGCTTTGAGCAGACGCAGTGGGGAGCTGGACCCGGCCGCGCAGGTCCCAGGCGTCAGTACATCTTCCACCACGGGCACCGAGCCGTAGGAGCAGGCCTCGTAGATGCGGTAGCACTCCGTGTTGATTCCGACTGGGCAGAGAGTGAGCTCGCTCTGAGCCAGAGCTGTCTGATAGCCTCTCAAGCTATCTGCTGTCTCCTGAGGGAGCCACCTGAGGCAAGGAACACATTAATATGCAAGATATATCGCAGCACTGTTCCAATCAGATGATTCATATTGTAGATATCTCACCTCAACCCCATTTGTAATTTAATAAGTAAAAAAATAACAACAAAAACATTAAAAATGTCTAAACACATAAAGAGGTAGCTACCGATAACACCAGGGTTCCCTGGCAACATTAAGAACCAACAAAACTCTTCTCAAACTGCATTACGTACCACATACAGGAGGTCAGAGAAATGCATTTTTACCGCTGCCCTCTGTGCGCGTGCAAAGTTTGCAAACTACTTACATTTAAGTAAAGCATATAACACAAGTCCAGTATAAGTGATGGGGAACAAAATCCACAGTCCACATTTCTGTGCAAAAATGAATTCTAAAGTTCAGTTTAATAATATAAGGTTTGACCTCTTCAGCCTCTGTGATGTATTACTTTAAAAGGGACAGTTCACCCCAAGATCTAAAATACATATTTTTCCTCTTACCTGTAGTGCTGTTTATCGAGATTGTTTTGATGTGAGCTGCCTGGTTTTAGAAGTATTGGCCGTAGAGATGTCGGCCATCTCTCCAATATAATGGAACTCAACAGCAATGTCTCTTTCCAGAAATCACGACCTGGTAACTCAAGATAATCCACAGACCTTGTTGTGAGCAGTTTCATGTAGGAACTATGTTTGAATGAAACATGAAACTGCTCACAACAAGGTCTGAGAGAGAGACATTGCTGCTGTGATTTTAAATTTGTATTTTTTGGGGGCGCTGTAAGCACCACCAGCCAACATACAGTATAGTACCATGATATTCGAGAGAAGGAGGTCGATTTTTCCAAAACTAGGCAACTCGAACCAAAATAATCAAGACTGATGAATAGCATCTAAAGTTAAGAGGACAAATATATTAGATTTTAGATTTTCTCCTTGAATTTCATCAGAAAAGACCTTGAAAATAATTTCAAAGCCCTTGAATTTGATGTCTCAGTAAATGTGAGAACCCCAATGACTGTTGGCAAAAACAGTTGTATCATAAAAATAATATCAATTATTTGTTATGTTTAAAAAGATACAAAAGAAATGTCTTAGTGAGAAGTTCTTGATATTCTCAAAATCAATCTTTTTTTTTTAAAACAAGTCAATATACAAGCAATATAGTCATTTCAAGAAAATAGAATAACTGAACTCTTCCATATCAGTCCTAAACAATGACTTACTTCTCCCTGGCAGTGGTGATGCATTCCTTATCCAGACCAGATTGTTTCAGCACCTGCATAAGAGTTTCTCTGGAGGAATTTTTGTAAACAGTTCCTAGGAAATTGCAGAGGTATGGCCTGTTGGAGGTAATCAGTTGGGCATTAGGCCTGATCATAGGAAACTGCCTGTATCTGCACAGAGACAAGCAAAACAGAGCAATGTGTTAGACAAAGCCATTCATTTGAAAGTACAACCCACAGTTTAATGTACTGATATTGAGCTCTAATGATGTACACATACACTGACACACACTAGTAAGAAATGACATACGTGGCGACACCAAGAGGCCACTGGAAGACATCCTTGTCGTTGACCCAGGGGCTGTCGTACACCACAAACAGCAAGTCCACAAATCCACCATTTCTCTTTAGGTACGGGGCAATGAAGTCGTTGTTGCAGTGCTCATTCCCCAGCAGCACCACAGCCACGTGTGACACTGTGTGGGAATGTACCAGAGCTTGGACATGCTCCAGCCACCGTGTGGAATAAGAGACCTTCTGCTGCTCGCGGCCATTCAGAACCAGAACCAGGCTGTTCATATCCAGAGGGACATGACCCTGGACCACAGCAGGACCTGTGTAGAAACTAAAGACAGAGAGGCAAGAGGGGAGGGAGAGCGAGTCAATTTGATAGTTGTGTCTTAAGTGGTTTTTACATGATGTGGTGTGTTTCACAGAGACCCAAAAGCAGATGACATGCTTGGATTTGGCGGTTTTTAAGTCTCCCATGTTTGGCTTGTTACCTGAAATCAATCTTTCCTGACTGCAGTTCTCCCTCTCGCCATTGTGCGATCTTGTCAGTAGGGTTGAGGGGTCCCTCTAAAATATGTTCCCAAAGGTAAATCCCTGAGGAGAAGAGAAGCGTTCACAGCCATTTACTACCAGAGTTAAAACGTCAACATGTGCAGTGCCATTATGTTGTACCGTTGGCTTCCGCAGAAGAGCATACATTAACTGTATGTAGTTTGTGTCTGTGTCTATGTCTGTACACTCCTGGTATTACCAGGTGTATATACTGTAGGTATTGTCACTTCAACCATCATAGTGGTATCCCTTTCTCTAATGCAAGAATTTTGTCTCAAGTAAGGAAGAATTATGAGTTAGAGGGATTTTTTAACAATCCTTCAAAACATGTTTGATACATAGTTTAATTTGGTGTTTGGTGCTCTGATATCTGTGCTCTTAATCTGGTTTATATGATTAATCTTCTACTATACATAAAATTTACTTTTGCCCCCCCCCCTCCACAATTTGTTTTAGAAAAATCTTTTTAATTCTAGACATTAAGACAATTAAGATATCAGTTACATTTTACTTAACAACATTGTTTACATATTTTTTAAAGATCTATTTTATCAATTGCATGTAAAATACAATTTCCCCTTTCCAAACACTGGTCGTCTTTTTCACCAAGTATCTTCCTGCCCTCTGCAATTACACTGCAACTGTAGTTTAATAATAACTGATTCTCAGTTATTTCATAGATAAATTCAATTCAATAAATGTAATTAGAAATGTAATACTTTTCAATAATATATATTATTTTCAAATGTTCATTCAACTTCTCCACACCATGTACAAAATAATACTATCTTGGTAGTTCTCATCATATAAGATCTGTGATGTTTAACAGTGCATGACTGCACAATGCAAGTTAGAAATGTTGGCCAAGTTGCAGGTGCTACCAGAGGTTTTCTCCTCAGGCTGTTAGACTTGCTGCCGGTTTTCATCACACAACTCTAACTCTAACTCTTTTATATGATGTTCAGTTTGTATTCTGTATTCCTTTATACGTAACACTCTGACTGTACTGTCCATTTGTTATGTTGTATTGCCTCGTTCCTGTATTTCTTGCCCTTCATCTTCAGGGAGGTACAACATTCTGTTCCACAGTATAATTGAATAAATGGCAATAAAAATGTTGAAATTAACACAACCAGAGGCCAATAAAAACCATCAATCAAAATCTTTTTATCTAAATCAATATAAAGGAAAACAATTTTTACAATCATCTGTTGTTGTAATAATGAAAATGGCACTGTGATGTCACACAATTGTCATTTCACGCCCAAATCACAAATCTGTGACAGACAGATTAGATAATACCACGACTTACCTATGGCAGCTTTACCCCAGATTTGTACCCTGTATCTTTTGGGTTTGTTCTTGTCAATTCGACTCAGGTGCTGTTTGAAAGCCTCCCTCTTTTTGGTCAGAGCGGAGTTGTAGTCCACCTGTTCGTCCTCCCACGGGTTCCAATCACGAGCTAGGAATGGAGCAACAGCACCGCCATCTCTGACACCACCTGCAAACACAACACACAATTTCCATTATAGCTTATAGGCACACATTTCCTCCATCTTAGTCACCATAAAAACGAAACGACGTTCTAACAGTGTATTTGCAATCGAGACTAGATAACGGTTACGCTAAGTGTAATTACCCGAGAGAGCCCCCGTCTCTTTCTTCACCACCCTGTGAACACGGGAGATGACTTTGGTGCTGAAGAAGACATTATATGCAGCATAGAGTGAAAATGCCACATATGCAAAAATAATTAGGAGGAATAGCTTTCTTTTTGGTATTTTCATTTTTATTTAATTTTATTCTCTCAGGTTACCATTGTGTAGCTACTCTCCATATTTTGTGTGAGGACCCTTGTTTACATCATGAGGACCCCTGCATACAGCTGCCTTAGAAAACTGCCTGTACCGAAATAGCCGTTATTTTTAAATGATTGTATGATTTCAACCATGTTAGACAAAAATACTGCCATATATCAACACTGAATACATAACGTGTAATTATGGCATCAATTAATACATGTAAAATAATATAATTACTCGATATACAAGATAAAAACGAAAGGGACACTTCGATCAGATCATATGTAACGCGGAACGTTGAGAGGGCGGAGGGAGTTTCTAGTAAAGCACATCAGAGAGGTGCACGTCAGATTTTTACTCGCAAGGTCGTGTAGTGTCCGCAGCTTCGGCGTGGAAGTCCCTTATTCTGGGCAAAGATGATGTCCTTGTCTGCTCGTGCCGGGGCTCTTTCCCCGTACTTGCAGGCGACAAAACAGACAGTTAAAAGCCTGCGGTCCTCTGCTGCCAAGGACTTGGTGTCTTCTGCTGGTAAGGCCGACTAGTGGCTATAACGTGTGATGTAACGGGCGGAGTTTGCGGTGGTACTGATTTGACGATGCAACTTAATACTTCATACTGATTAATTAACATGTTCATTTTAACAGCGTGTACATTTGATGCATCTTTATTGTATTGCCGTTAATGTGTCCAAACTAACGCTAGTACTAATAACTTGCTCCGACCAGCTGTGAATAGCTGTGTTGTAACTGACATATATGTAACCTGATAGAAGGTCAACTATGGTTAAAAAGTCTTACGTATATAAATATAGACTAAGGGGATTTAAACAGCTAAGTACGTATTTATGTTTAGCTTTCACACGCCAATACAAGTGAAAGGTCTTATTGTGTTACATAATACGCGTATTACTGGTTATTGTGCAGAAGAAATAATCTACAGATAGTTGTTATGATTCTTCAGTTCGGGTTTTATTGCCTCCAATTTAACAATTTTTCTATTAGTCGGTTACGTGATCGACAGAAAACAACATATATTCAGCTGGTTCCAGCTCATCAACCTGAATATCTCGAGCTTGGACTGAAATAAACAATTAGTATCAGCTGTACTGACAGTATCATGATTTGTAGCTCTAGAACTGATCAGATCTGATGTGTTGTATTGTATGTGGGGGAAGCAATCACGATTGATGAGACAATTGAAAAAAAAAGGTTACTCTGGTTTCAGTCATCTATAACGACTAATGCTTAGGGATACAATTAATCAGTATCAATTTAATCCAAAATGTTTCTTTTATAAATGTCTTTATCATTCAATTCCTGATCAATTCATCTAGTCTTTATTATATCTACTATTAATTGAGCCTTAAATAGGAGGACACAGTGTGACAGAGAATAATTACTTTAAATGTTTTTTCTTTGTAAGATACCAAATATTTTACAATTTGCCCATTTACTGCTCGTGCCTTTTAAAAACTACATCTTGTGTTTCTTCTCCAGCTCCTGGGGGGATCCGCCTTGCCCACACAGATATCAAGATTCCCGACTTTACAGACTACCGTCGCCCCGAGGTTACGGACCCCAACAAGTCCTCGCAGGAGAGCAGTGAGGCCAGGAGGACCTTCTCTTACCTCGTCACCGGAGCAACCACTGTGGTTGGTGTGTATGCCGCCAAGACAGTGGTCACCCAGTTTGTCTCCTCAATGAGCGCATCAGCAGATGTCCTGGCCTTATCCAAGATTGAGATCAAGCTCGCTGACATCCCTGAAGGCAAAAACATGACCTTCAAGTGGAGAGGAAAGCCCCTGTTTGTCCGTCACCGCACAGAGAAGGAAATCGCAGCAGAGGAGGGTGTGAATCTGGCGGAGCTTCGTGACCCCCAGCATGACAAGGATAGAGTGATTAACCCCCGCTGGGTCATCGTCCTCGGTGTGTGCACCCATCTGGGTTGTGTGCCCATCGCCAACGCCGGAGACTTCGGAGGCTACTACTGTCCGTGCCATGGCTCCCACTACGATGCTTCAGGAAGGATAAGAAAGGGACCCGCTCCTCTAAACCTGGAGGTTCCCTTCTACGAGTTCCCTGAGGAGGACGTAGTCATAGTGGGATAAATACTGGAGCTCTGTCTCAGTTCCTCCCTGTAATATGTATTTTTTAGATGCCTCCGTGTGAGAGTGACATAAAATGTGTGCATTTACTATTAAAGACATATTTCCATCTCTATGATTGAGCTATTGTCTTTTCCCTCCTAAAAAAGTGAGTTGTTTTTCTTTGATTGTTCTGCATCATTAGCTTGTCTTTTGATTCACTGAAATTTTATTTATTGTTTTTGTCTCTTTCCCTTTGCTGCCGCATCAATCCCGATATATTGTGTTGGAGCTGTGTGATAAAGTCAAAGGTGGGGCCTGTTTAATGGTTACCTAAAGTTGAGCTGTCAAAAGTGCTCATACACATGAACAAGAGGCCTGTGGAGCACAATGATTAGGATACAATGATGGTATGATCAAGAAAAGCCACCGGCAATCTAAAAAAGTATCAACAAGTCGTAAACAGATTGAGGAATGTGTCGGCCTGGTGAACAACTAGACGGAATTATTGATCGAGATAAGGATGTTGTTGGTTTGTGTAGATAGTTTTCTGAGGACCCTTTTTTTCATTTTAATGGGTTTGTGTCGGACAAGATGACAATTGTATACCAGTAATGGGAGCAGCAAAGAGATAAAGAACTACTGAGTCACACTCCAGTCACAGATGGATTTAATCCTGACGAACCAAGTGTGCGATGTAAAACTGTATGAACCAGTGAAATACACAAACCTTTTGGTTTGTATTGATGAAAACATTTAAATACAATATACTGATACAGGTAAAATCATCGGCTCAAACTTATCAACAAAGCAATCATCAATATAATCATCAAAACAATTTAAAACTGTACAGTTGGCGCTCATTCTGTGCACAACTTTTTGTATTGAAATCAGTGTAGTTGAACCATGGTTAATCATGTCTAACTTCAGAGGTGACTTGTGCAGAAAGCTTTTATCACAAACGGAAACTTTACTGCAACCAGAACAGCTAAACAGGATTGTTTCTTGTGTGGGTTTTCATGTGTACCTTCAGATATGCATTGCGCACAAATCTATTACCGCAAACTGAGCAGCTGAAAGGTTTCTCTCCTGTGTGGGTTCTCATGTGTATCTTATGATGTCCACTATTGCCAAATGTTTTTTCACACTCAGAGCATCTAAAAAGTTTCGCACCAGCGCTACATCTTGAATCACTGACACGGACGTCATCGGGTTTCAAAGAGTTTAAACGTGACTGAGGTTCTCTGGTCTCCTTCCAATCACTACTGTCATCAGTGTCAGAAGAGTCCCCAGTCGTCTCATCAGTATCTGGTTCTGGATGTCTATCTGGATCCAAATTCCTTTCTGGTTCTGGTCCTCCACAGTCATTTCCATCATCTTCTGTTTCCATCGGTTTAGTTTGTCTTTGATGAAGCTGTGGGGACTGAGCTTCCTCTTCTTCACTCCTGACAGGAGTGAAAGAGAACTTGACATCAGCCTCCTCCAGACCCTGACGCTGCTTTCCCTCCTGACTGGTGCAGAGTTCCTCCTGTTCTTCAATGTGTGGGGGCTCTGGGTTCTCCTGGTCCAGGCTGGAGCTCCTACTGCCACTCCTGCTGCTCAGGGGGAACCTCTTCTTTAACCACCAACAGCTGCTGGACGTCTGCAGGAAAATAGTAAACACACACGGAGGCGTTACAAAGACATTGTAGTGATGAGCAAATAGTCTCCTGTGCATACACTTCCAGAGTATCAATGGAACCAGATAATACAGTAATGTAATCAACGTATGTGACCATGAACATATGAACCGTTTTAGAATTCAACAAGCTGCAGAATCCACGTGGTGTTATCAAAGAGAACAAACGTGTACTTCAAGTTGAAATATGTCCTGTCATCTAGAAGCTGACAGAACAAATCAGAAGAGGAAGAAAAATAAAAAGATTCATTGCAACAGAGTCGCACTCCAAACTATATTGAAAAGTTATCAGCCGGTGCAGGAACAGTCTTTGAGAACTGAGAGAAGAAATAAAGTGAACTCACGTGCTCTTTGTATCCGGACTTCCGGGTTGAAAACAGCGTCCAGTAGTTCCCGTCGTCGCTTGTTTTCCTCTTTTGAACGAGAAAGTTCCTCCTCGTACTCTGATGTTGTTCTTTTAAACATACCAAATATCTCTTCATCAGCCGCAGTTAGTCGCTGGTTGACTAAAGATCTCAGCATTTGGACTTTAGACATTTTCACTAAACCACAGCAGCTTCTCCTCCAGGCAAACTCAGTTTACTCTCTGACTAACTGACCGTTAACTCTGACTAGCGCTGTGTCGCTAACCTCCGTCCCCGTCGGTCTTCTCCTTCTCCTGCTGCTTCTGCTGCTGTTTCTGCTTCTCCTTCTGCTGCTCCTTCTCCTGCTGCTTCTCCTTCTCCTGCTGCTGTTCCTTCTCCTGCTGCTTCTCCTTCTCCTGCTGCTTCTCCTTCTACTGCTGCTTCTCCTTCTGCTGCTCCTTCTCCTGCTGCTTCTCCTTCTGCTGCTGCTTCTCCTTCTGCTGCTCCTTCTCCTTCTGCTGCTCCTTCTCCTGCTGCTTCTTCTTCTTCTTCTTCTGCTGCTGCTTCTCCTGCTCCTGCTGCTGCTGCTTCTCCTGCTCCTGCTCCTGCTGCTGTTGCTGCTGCTGCTTCTCCTGCTCCTGCTCCTGCTCCTGCTGCTGCTGCTTCTCCTGCTCCTGCTCCTGCTGCTGTTGCTGCTGCTGCTGCTTCTCCTGCTCCTGCTCCTGCTCCTGCTCCTGCTGCTGCTGCTTCTCCTGCTCCTGCTCCTGCTCCTGCTCCTGCTGCTGCTGCTGCTGCTGCTGCTGCTTCTTCTTCTTCTTCTTCTTCTTCTTCTTCTTCTTCTTCTTCTTCTTCTTTCAGTTTAATGGCGGACTTCAAACCAACGTCTAAGGTGCATATCGCCACCTACTTGACCGGAGTGTGTAGCATCATGACTTTATGACAGTTACCATTTAAACACAATAATAATGTTATTCATAAATAAAATAAAATAATTAAAAAAGAAACAAATTAAAATAAACTTCATATTCTGGATATTAAACCTGTTCAATTCAAAATAGTAAATAAAGCCCTTTTAACCTGAACTTGTTTGTCCCCTATCTCTAACAGTCCTTTGATACTCCCTTCCTGTATCTACCACTCTGCCCTTCAGTCTTTCTCTTTCCACCCTGAACTTCCTCCACTCTATCAGCACATGCTCAACCCTTTCTTTACAGTTGCATATCTGACATTTATCCCACTCTGTCTTTTTCATGACGTGTATAACGTGGCATTGAGTCCTGTATGTCCGAACCTTAATCTACAGAACGTAACATCTTCTTTTCTACTTTTACTTCCATCACTTCTCACTCTGACTGACGTCTGAATGTTGTTGTAATTTCTACCCTTATTGTCATTATTTCAGATTTCCTGCCAAGATGTAATAATTCCGTGCTGTATTACTGAATTTGCTTCTAACCTCCCAAAACAAATTTTCTAAAATATCATTTTTGTTTGATGCTCTTTTCTCAAGTTTATCTGCAACCTCATTTCCCTCTATTCCAACATGAGCCGGTACCCAACAGAAATGTGCATCTGTTCCTAAATGTTGTAAGTTCAGTAATAACATATAAACTTCAGTTAACAGATCCTCTCGTACTGTGTGACCGGATTGTATACTTTGTATTGCAGCTGCAGAATCTGAACATATAACTACTTTCATTGGTTTAACCTCCTCCACCCACTGAAGACTGATGATTACTGCTGTCAGATGGGCTGTAGTACACTGAACATCCGGTTTTGCTGCAACTTGGTGGGTAACCAAATAAAAGCCCATAAACTAATAAAATAGTATACCATTACTCCTATCTTCAGTTACCTTCCATCTTGTCCATATATAACAGCTGTGGGTAGGTCATGGAACGAGACGACTCAAGTGATTGTTTTCCAACATTTATTTATTGAAGAGAAAATATCACCACTGAATTGCCTTCTGATTGTTTTCTGCCCCTCTGCTCCCTCTGCAATGCAAAACGGCAATGTGTGATTTAATTCCTTTTCTTCAAATACACACTGACCAATCAGAGCTCGGTACGTGGACCGTTAATGAATATTACATAATCACACAGTTTAAACTGACAAATCCAAAAAAAGACAGCTGGCAATACATCTCAGACTGTGTGAATTTGTAAATGAACACATTTATGACATCACTGCTTCATTTAGAGCACGATAGATCTGACTATAAGTACATGTGTGTATTATGGTCAATTAATGTGTTGCAGATGTGTTCTTATGGTGTGTATGACAATATTATAGCCTCATTCTTTCAGCTGTAGCCTTAGCGGTGTATATATTCTCTCATCACACATTCACTGACGTGTGTCGGCTTCTTGAGCCGTGTTACAGTCTTCCTTCCATAACTTTAAGTTCCATAACTTTAAGTTATGGAAGGAAACTTTCTTACTGCTTAGAATTATTTATATTTTTATTTTCACATTGCTGGGGTAAGTAAGAGGTTTGTATAAAACTGCTATCACAAACAGAACCACTATGTCTCTTATATGATTAACAGTGTCATTGATGAATAAATAATTCCTTCATCTGATGAGTGTACTTCCCATAATAAATTAATCCAGGTATACAGCTGTTTTCACAATAACCGTATAACCTGTAATTGCGTCTGTGCAGATTTACAATATGTGATTTCACATTTGCTAAAGAGTCTCTCCAGCGTCATAAAAACAGTTCATTCTTCTCAAAAGACTCCATCCTTCTGAGTCAGGGTATCCCAGTTCTTCCACAGACACTAATCCACGTAGTGCACCTGCGCCTGGAGCTCCTTGGAGATGTACCCGAGAAGGGTCGCCGTCAGCTGCTGCTTCAGGGTGGCGTTGCCCATCACTAGAGCAGTTAGCTGAGCCAAATCTGTCCACTGAATGTCTCCCAGCACGGCCAGAAGACTATCATAAAGATGCTGCTGCTGCTGAGGACTGAGCTCCATTATGATCTGAGGCAGCGGTTTGAACTGTCCACTGGTCAGCCAGCAGCCCAGAAGGCCTCCGACAGCGCCGCCTACAGGGGAAGAGGGTGTCAAACTTGTGAAGTTGTGATTGCGCACACACACACACACACACACACACACACACACACACACACACACACACACACGAGTGGGAGAAACTGTTGCATTTTGTGCCACTTACCGACTGCGATACCAAGAGGTCCCCCGACTAACCCTCCAGCAAAGGCCAGACCGCCCGCTGCTGCTGCTCCCTTCCCTGAGCCTTTCACCGTGGTCTGGATTTGCTGATTGGCAGATAACTCACAACACAGCTTCATGACATCATCAAGTCGATGACACATACTGTGGATCAGATTTATACATTTTAGGAGACATGACAGAATTTATAACTGAAAGACACTCAGCAATCAATAAGCATAGAATAAGAAAGCAGGCAAATACTGTCAGTTTGTTAAAATACAATATTAACTCAGCTATTCACAAATCAACAATATACTATAATATACACATCAGACACTGACACACACATTGTCCTGCATATATTGAATATTGTGGCAAACAGTCATTTTCTAATGCAATCATCTATAGATAGCAGTGTGATAGCTCTGATTGCATCAGAAAGCATCATAAGCCAAAGGTTGACATCTGTATCCCCAGTCAACAAAATAAAAGCCCTCCGGCAAAGCGCATCGTAGTAACCGCAGTAAACAGCACTGACGTACCTTGCTGCGTCATGAAATCCTCATCGGTATTTGTAAGACTTATTTTAGAATGATATTATAATATCAACTCTGCTCACCGGTTCCTCCTGATTTCTGATCTTGCGTGACTGTGCACGCAATGCCTGATGGGAAAAACTAAAATGCTGCGTTCAGGGACATTCAATTAATCCCGGACTTCCTGCGTTTTGGTCCGAAAATAACCCATAGGTGCTGTCAATCAACCAACAAACGTTTTAACTTTATTAGATCATGTGACAGTGAGTCACTGAACATGCTCATCACATTATAACAAACATTATACTGATGATATACGCGGATGAACCTACCCTATTTAGCCTACCTGGCTATACTGAAGGTGTTTGTTTCCATGGGGTAAATTAACCATTAATAATATCAAAGGATATATGTGTTAATTCAAAGTTTGATAATTTATGAGGCTTATTAGAGGTGTAATATTTGCCTCGTTTAGATTAGAGAAACCTTCAATTGATAATGAGTATTCACTTGTCAAATTTCTCGGATTAATGTGTAATATGTGGGGAAAATCAGGTACCTCTTAAATTCTTCTTGATTTGTTAAGCAAGGGCTTTTTTAAATTCACTCATTGATGAATATCTTGCTCCTAAACCCAATACAAGAGGTACATTATGGATTATCGGACTTGTTTAAGGGCTCATATTAACTGCATTATTTGTTTTATCAATTGTAACTGGTATAAGTGATATTTTCGACAGCAATTAAAGGCAACAAAAACAGCCAATGAGCGTCCAACAAGAAGGGGGCTGGAACCACGGCTGGATTATAATAATTAAACCAAACTTGTTTACCACAACTGACCTGTCTGAGCTAGTTAATATGTACAGATAGTTATGTGGACTGTTATGTGGACTATTTTGTGGATATGTGTGTGTCTTAATATGACCTGTAACTACGATGTCTGTGTAGCTACAGACAGAGTCACCTTGCCAAATGACGAGGAAACCCACGGCTACTTTTCTAAAGATAACTCTCTGGCAGTGGTCGTGCTTGCTGTCACCGTGGTACTGGTACTGTGGGTCGGTCCGTGCAGCAGGGTTTCAGCTCGCTACACTATGTTGACTGTTTACATTTGTGCAACCATCCACATTTACCCAGAGTACACCGGGAGACACAGAGGAGCAGCTGCGTCAAGATATCTTCATACAGCTGAGAACCGGAAATGTTTACGTTTTGTCT
Organism: Cebidichthys violaceus; assembly: GCF_023349555.1. Taxonomy (NCBI): domain Eukaryota; kingdom Metazoa; phylum Chordata; class Actinopteri; order Perciformes; family Stichaeidae; genus Cebidichthys; species Cebidichthys violaceus. Next base: position 15,765,156 of record NW_027176483.1, read on the forward strand.
TCAAAATAAAAGTATAAAACGGGACTGAAGAAGGAGAGGACATGTTGAGACGCTTGTTCTTTACTGCGTCTCTTCTTTTAATATTTTCATTTTATGCTACTTTATACTTATACTACATTACATTTCAGATGGAAATGTACTTTTTACACCACTGCGTTTATTTGACAACTGGTTTGCAGCGCTGCGTAATAACAATTTGCCCACAAAAATGTGATCATCTTATAAAACATATTGTATTGTTATGGATTACGCTACCCGAGTATAATAATTACGTTAGATCAACTCCACCTTGACAAACTACACAATTTAAATACTGCTTACAATGTAAATGAGTCATAAATAAGGATGGAATGCAACAATATGTACAATACAATGCAAATACAGCGATAACTTAACACTGACCATTCTGTATGGTGAGTATTGGACTTTTGTGATACATTTTGCTGACAAAATTTGCATACTTTTACTCAAGTCCTGGGGCTCAGCCACCCATTTAGGTCTCGGGGTCCCCATGCTTTCACTTGACTAAAATGTTGAATTTAGAAGTTATACTTGTATTGAAGTAATGTTACAGTGTGGTATTTTGTCTTATTTCACCAATTAAATTACAGGTTTGTCTCTGTTTATCCGGGAGTTTTCTGTACATCCCTGTGTGTATTTTTTATTTTATTATACTGAAAAAGGATCTTTTATTCTGAATGTTGTAACCGGAAGTGTCGTTAATATTACTTGTGTCTTGACGGGCTGACCGAGGTACATGTCGCAGCGAGTGACGAGGAATATTTGCTCATCTTTGGATATCGAAACCGTGGATATTTTTGGAAATCATGCAAAAATCTTGAAATGAGAGTGTGAAATGGTATCACTTCCGAAAGTGCGGATAACTACCACTGCCCCATTGATGAATACGAGCAGAACGGGTCTCCGGAAGCGCTGCGGCTGCATTCATAAACACTTCTTTAGGACTCACAGCAGCCCCTGAGCTTTGTTTTGGGGTCACTAAACACAACATATTCTTGTTGTGCACGTGGGTTCACCATGGCTGAAAAGGGTAAAATGAATGTAGAGCATCTCGACGGAGTTGTCAGGCTCCGAGAGGAACACCAGAAGGTAAATTCACCAGTTGACACGAAACATTGTGCAGCTTTTACAGACGTCTAACGTTAGCCACAGATCGCTGCTGGCCACGCGGTGTGCACCAACACGGCTCTCTGAACCCCGAGTGGATCTACCAAAAGTGCCCTTTCACGTTAAATATAGACATTTGTGCACTAATTGCACGAACCTATGTGTCACAGTAGTAAGTTGTGAGTTTATTGTTTTGGTTGTCCCGTGTTTCTAGAAGCTTCCTCCTCTCTTCCAACCACTCACATGTTCAAGTTCTTGTTACGCAAATGTTGCCAGGAGGGAGGCGTGTTCACTGTCGTCTCTTTGCACTTCTGAGCTAGTTTCACTTCAGGCTTGTCGGACGAAAACAAAATGTTTTTATGAACTGTCGACCAGCTAACTTTTCTCTAACGGTTTATTAAATAAACTTTACATGTCAACAGATAGCCTACTCAGCCAGGAAGTCCCAGTATGTATCCCCATATATCACCGCAGTGAAGGGGTGTTGATGCAGATGTTCTGACCATTTGAATGTAGTTTTGACAGCTGTGTGTGTGTGTGTGTGTGTGTGTGTGTGTGTGTGTGTGTGTGTGTGTGTGTGTGTGTGTGTGTGTGTGTGTGTGTGTCTTCCCTCTCCTGCTTCCTTCATCTGGTTTGTTTGTTTTGTCCCTTTCCCTGTGTTTGATGATTCTTCAGCTTGTACGTTCAGAAGTTGTGTTGTTTGCATTACCAGTGAAAATACTGATCCGACATGTTTAGGAATTGGGAATCTGCTTGTGGTAATAATCACAGAACTTTGCCATTTTTACCATAACTCCTTCAGGCTTTTAAAACCTTGACACAGGACTGTAAGTTGCATAGATGTGATTGGTGTTGACATTATCTGTCCTGAAAACAGGTGGTGAAAGACTGTGAAAGTCGGATTCTGCACTGGTAAGCATTGAGAAAGTCCCATGTACTATTTCAACAGTTGCATAATGAGCATTCTTTTAATTTGCGATTTTTAATACACTAAAAAAAATCTCAATATCACACCAAGTAGTAAAAAGCAGCTGGTCAAAGTACAGGTTCTGATATGATCGCTTTGTGTTTGGTGATATAGAATATATGGGTTAAGTCCTATTCTGCACTCTGAAAATATTGTTTAAAAAAAAAAGGTCAAAGCTAAATTAGTATGGCTCTGCACTTGATTGTCTCTGAGTGATCCAAATCTATGAATACAACCAATTTGAAAATTAAATGAATGTATATTTCACCCCAAAAATTGAGCTTCTGTTATCCTCCACCAATTTCCTTCTGTGGAGTTTGTTTAGTGGAGACACGGTTGGTATCGCTCCACGTTAGAACCACATAATTTATCATCTAATAATAGCCACGAGTTTGGCTTTTTTCAATTAATCAAGCATGATTCTGTGCAATATTGATGCTTTGCGTTTGGAGTGCCGGCTCCTGTCAAAATCAACAAATTAGATCTAGCGTGACCAATCAGCGGCGTTTGTTTCAAGTGAACCGTGATTAGCCAGTTGGTTCCTCATTCCCAAACACACATTTGCAGCATAGCAAGAAGGAGTGTTTTCAAAGACACCCACACAGTTATTCTGTCTGATTGTTCAATGAACTGCCCGATGGGCCAGAGACAGTTTTCCACCTTCGTAGACAATTACAAGTTCTATTATCCAGTTTAATTCACTCCATTGGACCTCTACTGAGGTTGAAAATCACCGGACGTACTTAAAACATTACCAATGGCTCTGTTATATGTGTCCTGGTTAACCATGACAGTGAGCCAACATGCACTATACCAGCATCCTGAAACTAATGCAGCTCAATTCAGCAGTCGCCAACTCATATATTTTCACCTGCGCGTTTGCTGCTGTGACATGTAAAAAAAAAAAGTCTTCATTGAAATCGGGTCATTTGAATGATAAAGGTGGTCACTTTCCTACCCGAACAGATGCAACACAGGAGAGTGAAGGAGATGTCAACAATGCACTACACACACACACACACACACACACACACACACACACACACACACACACACACACACACACACACACACACACACACACACACAGCCATGAGAAGAGAGCTAATCAGGTACAGGAAGTGGAAACACCTGTGTGAGTGGACCACAACTATGTAGGGGCTTTACTATTGTGGAACTTCATCCCACTAAATTAATTTGTATTGATTGCAAAGAGTGTGTTACCATCAGTAGTCTTTCAGTCACAGATACAGTTAGTAGTAGTAAAGCAGCAGTTAGGTTTAAGATTAGCTCTGATTTCATGTGAAGGATAAAAAGGTTTGTAGAAACGTCCATTTAAGGACAATAAAACACTGAGCAGCCCTACTGTCAGTCTTCCCAACCACGGGACCCCCACACAGGTGTTACTTATTTGGCTGATTAGAGCTCTTCTCAGGACTGCGCGGCAGCGTGCAGACTGGGCTTGACGTCTCTCTGACTCTCCTGTGGTGTTTTGTTGGACCTGCTACGAACGGACAAAGTCCAGCGTTCACCCCCCTCGTCTCTGAGCTCTGCACATGCTCAATGCACCTGCAGGCAGTAGTTACAGGTGGAGCACACTCGGTCAAACCCAGCAGTAGAAACAAGTAGAACAGTACATTTTTCGTGGTGAAAATGTGGGACGTTCTTACCCTTTGTTGTATGTTTATGTCAAATATATAACCACTTTATGACAAAATTCTTATTAAAACACCGTATCAAATACAAACTCTATATGTGTTCTCTTGTACTTGCACTGGAGAAAGTAGGCAATCTCAAACGTTTAGAGTAAGTCATATTTCTGTGGTCTTCATCTGCATGGAAGATCATAGGATCATGTTAGCTGCTTTTTGTCCATCTGTTGTCATGATTTTCTCTGAAGCTTTACATTGTCCAGTGGCAAATGAATACAAATGAATACCAGAGACATGTTGAGGCCTCTTGGGTTGAAGTCTCTCTTCTGCCCTGAAGGGGGAAACAGGCACTTCCTCATTGCTCCACAAGCCGTTTGCTTCCCATTGTTCTGTTTTAACATCCTCGAAAAACAAACCAAGCAAACCTATTTGGATAAGAATGGCTTCATAGGAGATCTGTGGCTTCAAATGGAAAAAAAAACAAACAAACATTAATTTGAATAGTTGTTAGTCTGTCATCATTATATATATATATATAAATACATACTTTTGCAGGAATAAGGTGTCAGGTGACTACGAGGCCCTGAATGACCGCCTTAAAACTCTTCCAGATCAGCTGTCTTATGACATTATGGTGAGTGCTGACGTTGTTAAAAATGCACAGGAAAACGCACATAATCACTCGACTGGTGCATTGTGGGGTGTAGTTTTAAGATGAATGCCTGCTGCGAGAGTCACTGAGCATTTATTTCTGTTCTCTCTCTCCTTCCTTCATGTCCACGTCCTGCCACCGGCGGTATTAACTGTTTCTCTTTGGTTGGGCTCTTTTCCCATCCCCTGTGCTGTGAACAGGTGCCCTTTGGCCCTTTGGCCTTCATGCCCGGGAAGCTGGTGCACACAAACGAGGTCACGGCGTTGCTCGGTGACAACTGGTTCGCCAAGTGCTCGGCCAAGCAGGCTCAGAAAATTGTGGACCACAGGATGAAATGTGAGTTGAAAAGAGTGCTTTCTGTCCTCCCTCAAGTGGACGGCATTGTTTACATGTCATGAAACCGCTCAACACTACTCTTCTTCATCCAGCAGAGGGTGTCGCTGCATCAAGATGTGTCTGAAGACTCACTTGAGCGACAAACTTACTTTCAGCCGAGCCGTTCCGTATCATAGGATTCATATCAGTAGAATTTGTGTCTCTTTTTAATGATATGTTTATTGAACTGTAATGCTGCTTCTGATCTGTTCTGACATCTTGCAGCATGCATTATTTATTAATGTACGCGGGGTACTTTATTTCACATTTGGTTAAAGGGCTGCAAGCTGCAAGGCACATCTGAAGCATTCATTGGCTGTGCTGCACTCGTATGTTGCATTGTCCAACGCCTCTGTTGTAGATCTTGTAATAGCAATACATGCGTTGTTTTCCTCTCCTGCGGTCAAATCTAGTCGTGTACACGCAACATTATTGTTTGATTGAGTGCACTACCCATTTATTCTAACATGGGTTATGCATGGCCATGTTTCCCCTCGCTGCTCGTTCTAGGTCTGAAAGTCTCATATCAAGTCAAATGGGCCCAAGTAACGATGTCTGATGTGAACATTATTAGAGTGTTTAGTGAAGCAGAAACATGCTGCCACAGCCCATCCGCAGCCCCCCCCCCTCCATCTCCTGACCCTGCCCACCCCGCTATTACAGAGCTAAGTGCTGTAATACAAACATAGCTGGCTGAAATGTGTCAGACAGCGGCTGAGTTGTCAGGCCTTCTGTGTTTGACCTTTCCTCACTTCCAGTTGATGCACTGACTGGAGGGGCTCCCAATCGCCATGGAAACAAGGGCCCTCCGCTGCTATTAGTAAAAGGGCTTAATTGTTGTCAAGATTTAATGATCCGGAGTAGTATTCAGGGCAGAAGATATTATGAACTGTTTGTGTCATCATTTTTCAATTTTTTTTCTTCCCCCCAACTTGTTTCGGATTTTAACTCTTTAGCAGCCCGTTGCCATTGTTCTATTAAATGTTTAATTTGGATCCATTAGCCTGCAGCCAGTTTACCGTTTTTGTCAGTCTGCTTCGACGCTCTGAATGCACATTTTGATGATAATGTACCTGTTTTTCTGCAGATGTGAAGAGTGAACTCAATGATCTGTCAAAGACGGTGAAAAACTTTGAAGCCAGAGTTGGGCTCGTGAAGGATTTGGAAACCATCTCATCCGTATGTTGCATTGCTACAAGTCGTCTCACAGAGGAAATATTGCATAAGACATAAATGGGAGCGAATGTACTGACTCTGCTTCTTCTTCAGAGTAAAGGGGACTATGTTGACATTAGAGAAGACACAGGAAACGGTGACATTGCTGTCACTAAAGGTATCTTTCTTCTGCCCTCATTTTACTTTACACATCTTGCATTATGAACAAGCAAAGAAAGCTTCTACACAAACTCAGATTGACATTTAGGCTAAAAAACGTTCCGTTTTTGTTTCCCGTCTTGCCTGCTTTAACAGGACAGCAAAGAATAGCTCACAAACCAAATTCTAAGCCCAAATTGGATGCCGTGTTGGATCTAAAAGAGGGTGAGGAGAATGAAGGAGAGGGCGGAGATGGAGGGAGCAGAAAAGGCACCTCGACTGAAGAGGAGTTGTGGGCTAGATTGGATGAACTCGAGAAACTGGAGGAGCAACAAGACGAGCGGGACAGGTAGATGAAGACACTTGGGCTGTTTTCCTTGTGGCTTTAATAATTGCACATTTTCTAACCTCGGGCAAAATGACAACGTCTCATGGAAATGTTTTTCTCCAGATTGTCTTATAATGCGGACATGAATGGTGAGGACACATCGTCGTTTTCTTCAGAAGAGGAGAAGGAGGGAGATGCTGCACCTCCGGTAAATGGGCTCAGTCTGAAGCCTAGCTGGACCTCCGCGCCTCACAGTAAAGCGCCACCGAGCTCAGACAGGAAAGCTGAAGAAGACGACGACGAGGAAGAGGAAGGCAGCTGTTTGCCTACCATCTTTTTCTCGCACACAATCGAACCCAAGAAGGTCAGAGGGATAAATAACTCATAACAATCAAATGTTCAAGATATTGTAACTTTTTTTCTTTTTAATTCTGCGGTTTAATTCTGTTTTGGTGACGTTCATTTCACCTTTTGTCTCCGTCTTTTGCTTCAGGTGAGGATAAACACAGGAAAAAACACCATGTTTAAGTTCAGTGAAAGGAAGGAGCAGAAGGAACACTCGAAGAGGAAAAAGAAAAACGGACACAATAACGGTCTCTCCCATCACGAACTTCACAAAATCACAACACCAGTGGACATTTACAGGTGAAAACAACACTAACTTTAAACATATCTAAAGAAGAAAAAAAATTCAAAGTTGTGTTTAATGAGGTTCCCCTCCTCTGATTGGTGAAACCGGTCTGCTGTCTACGTCAGGTTGTTTGTTGATGTGAAGAACGGGGAACCCGTCCCCAGAAAGTCCATCCTAAAGTCTCGCAGCCGAGAGAACAGCGTGTGCAGCGACACGAGCGAGAGCAGTGCGGCAGACTTCGAGGAGCGCCGGATGATCGGACGCAGCTTCAGCCACGATGACACCACGCACAGCGACACCAGTGACGGCATTACGGAGGAGGAGAGTCCCACGGCGGTCCCACTGCACCCTGACAGCCGCTTTGAGGCAAGCGACACACGGATGTCTTGTCAGTTTTAGCTCTCGCTGTCTATTTTTGTCTGAACTCTCAGTTAAGTTTCTTTGTATAGTCTTTAATCTCAGTTACACTGTGAAGGCAATATGCCTATATTATGAAACGGTTTGTGAAAATTGCACCTTTGAGCGTCAGATCCCTTAATGAGAACATAACAAAACTCCCACAGAAGCCTCTTTAAGTTAAAATGGGAGCTGCATCATTAAACGTTTGTCACAAGAGGCAATATGAACAAGAAAACCTCATCATGAAAACATTATAAACCCTTTAGTGACCTTAAACCTTCAAACATCAGTCATGTAATTCCACATTAACACTGGTTTCTGACCATGCCTTCTCTTCTCCAGGCCTTTTCAGGCACAGTAGTAGAAAAGGACCCGATGCCTTCAGCTGTCCCCCATCTGACCATCGCTCCGCCAGCTCTGCCGACCATACTGGAGAGGAAACAGGAGGAGGTGGCGCCTGACGTCGCCCCGCCCCAGCAAGCCCCGAAAAGGGTGTCGAAGTTTAAAGCTGCCAGGTTGCAGCAGATGTGACTGTTAACGAGCAAATATCTATATTTCACATTAAGTTCTTTTTTTATTTTATTTTTTTTTTTAAAAGCCTTTGTTTCTTTCCTAGATGTGATGAAATGCACAAACTCTCCTCTCCTTTCTTTCACGTGTCTCCATACAAGGTTTCATTCACGCCATTGACTGTTCAGTAAATGTAAGCCTTGTTGCCAGTGGTGACCTTGTGTGTAACACTGCTTTCTAACAAGCTCCAAACACTTTTAAATGCAGTCTCTTTTGCTTATCCACTCCTACAGTATAAATGGCACTTAACAATTTGTCCATTTCTCTGTGGGGCTTGTTTAAACCGATTGCTGTCTGTCGTATGTTTTAACCTGTCTTCTGCTTTTCTGTTGATCAAAGCTATTGCCAGTTTAGGTAAGACTCTGGGCTACACTTAAGACCAGTTATCTTGTTTTATTCCTTTTTTTCCAAGTATTGATCATTAAACAGAATCAGGTGCCCGCTAGCTCTCATTTGACCTTCTCTAGACCTGCCCAATGAATGTATGTATTCCTTTGTGACGAGCTTTATGTAAAGACAAAAAAAGAATATTGATGTAAACTAAAATAAAAAATAAAAATGTTGGGCTACAAGTCCTGTTCCTCCTTTCTTCTTTGAAAGAAAATATCTCGTTCTGTGTCTCTTTCATTTGTGCTCAGCTGATTCGGTGTCTGAGTATGAATTTGGAAAGACTATCTATTTCTAACGCTGCATAGTAATGGTGTGTAATAGTAACACATTTGTGCCCCTGATACCTAGTGGAATTTGTTTTGGTCTTTTATTGCAGACACTGACTGAGGTAATATGATCTCTTATGAATTACTGTTACTTCTTGTGAATTTCCTGTTGTGAATTCAAATTTGAAGATAAGTAAAGCACCATCCCCTCGCCATATTGCAGCCAAACTTTGTAAGCGAGCAATAACATTTAATCAAAGCTGTACAGCAAAATGCCTGTTCCAGTTAGCAAAAGTCTAGTCAAAGTGCAGCCTTAATGTGAGAGAGAGAGAGAGGATTTCTAAACCAACCGCTCTTAACAAGTCAAGTTTAACATTGGGCCAGAAACAAAATGTTACTGCTGAGGACCAGAAGAAAGTCTGATTTAGAGTCAGCAGTTCATGGTTTCACTCAGTGAAATACAGGATGTAAAACCAGTGCTTTATTATTATTATACATAAAGTATTCAGAGAACAAAATATGAATATTCCATCAAGTAAATGTTTGAAAGTCTCTCTCTCTATATATATTATTTAGAGAGAGAGAGTATTATATATATATATATATATATCATGTAAAAATGAATCTGCAAACTAAAGCTGTCAAATAAATGAAGTGGAGTAAAAACATTGTACAGTACTTGTGCAAATACACTTGTTTATCATTGTGAATTACTTTATGGTCATATTATTGGTATTGAATGATTATGATGATTGTATTTAAATCTAATCAGATGTATGACACTAATTAATTATTACAAGATTGTTTTTAATCCCCTCAAAGTTGACTTGGGTGTTTATTTTTTTACATTTATATAGTTAAAGTAAGTATTCATTGTTTCTGGCTGCTAAAAGTTTATGAGTCTTGGAGATTCATATGTTTCAAAGTAAGGGGAATATTTTTCTGAAACAGTGAACTTGAAAATCACTACGGACTGAGCTGTGTTGTTTGATGTGATTTAGATTTTCAGCGGGGCAGCTCATACACACCACTGTACTTCATCTCCCCCACAAGCCGCTTTAATTAAAGCTGCGGCTTGTGAGTTGAAAGGCTATCACTCCCCTTTTAGTTAAATGGTGGGAGTGCAGGTCTCTGATAAGAAGCTTTTAAACAGGTCCTGAGGTGACTCTGCCCCCCTCCTCCCCTTCATCAGGATTATTTCTCCAATATGAAAATCCAGGTAGCATGAGACAGATTAGGCAATGCTTAACATACTAGAGTTGTATTGGTGAGACACGGATCAATGGACTTATGTAGGTTAAGCTGTGAAGGTATATGTTGGAACATAGCGGTACTACATTACAAAGAAATCTAGCATACTCACTATGTAATGGGCTGGAAACACACAAGATCTACATTTCAGGGATTACGAGGGATTTTAAGAGTTGTGTGATGAAGGATTCAAGCGTATTGTTGTCCAGACAGGTGCTTGGGCCTGAGTGGAGGAGAGGAAGAGTTGCACTTAGCTCCACATGTCAGAGGAATGGATTAAACAACATATCAGCTCCACTGCTATTTCAATGTACGGTACTAAAAATGCAGCCACAAAGTGTCTCGTATACCTGCATCATTTACACTCTATAAGAGGAAGTGGTGCAAATCACAGGGGAGGAACAACTGTTCAGGTGACGTGACAGCTTTGCAGCTTCCTGACACTTTGATTCTTGCACTGCTGTTTCCATCCACAGATTCCCCTCAAAGTCATTCAGAGTTCAACTCAAACTAATTCAAAATATCACTGTGATGTTTCCTCTTTCCTGTTTAGTGTGGACATTTTTTTTAAAACTCAATAAGTCAAGTGAAACAATTAGTCAATTTATAGAAAATTAGGCTAATCTGCAACTTTTATTAATAAAAGTTGAATAATTATTAGTTGAATAATTAACTGATCGTTTAAAGTTATTTTTACAAGAAAACATGTCAAACATGGCAAAAGTTGAAACATCTGGTTTCAGCTCTTGAAATGTGAGGATTTGCTGCCTTCACTGCTGCCAATCATCTTTGGGTCGGTGAACTTGTGGTGGGCCTTTGTCACAATTTTCTGGTGTTTCATGAACTGAACAATTTATTAATGAATTAACTGAAAAAATTGTGAAATAACTATTAGTTGAAACCTTCGACATTATATAACTACCTTTGAAAATATGTGGACGGCTTAACAACCTGTGGAAGCATAGTGCTGTACATTCCAATACAAGAAAAACAAGAAGAAGCTCCTGCTACCCCAATACACAGCAAACCTAAATCACAACAGCAAAACCAAGGAACTGTTGTTATTTTTTTTTCTCAGCTTTTTCTCTTTATTGCTGATTATGTCTAAGAATGTTTTTCTTCAATAAATATGTTTGGAATGTATTCTCTTATTCAAAGTAAAGAAAACTCTTCCTCACTTTGTTGGAGGAGAATCTACAGTGAAGGTCAGCAGGATGCTAGAAATGTGATAGATGTTACAAGCATCCAATTAAGCTTCCTTAATGGAGCCATTTACCAAAATAAAATGCTGAATCACCGCGGTTTATTCATCCTTTCTTCCCTGACACAATATGCCAAACACACAGTTTGGCTACATAAAGCAAGAGGCTGATGGAAAACACAACACACAGGATCAGCCTGTGTAAAAAAGAATCTGCATAATTTGTCTGTCTATAAAGAGCACAAGTCTCAAGCTCATAACACCGTTACAGGCGAATCCATCACTCGAAGTTTTCAAAGAATATAAAAGTACTACCCTCACAGGTAATCACCTTAACAAATTTGACATGCTTAATACCGCGTAATGCTTCCAAATGCACGCATCTCGTCTCAGTCAGAAGAAGGATTGATGAGGTCTGCGTCCTGGAGACGGCAGAGCACATTTTACGCACGGTGCCAGTCTGTTACACTTACACACCAGCGACCAGATGAGGGAGACATAAGGCTTCGGGACATGTCGAAGTATCCCGAGAATTTTTTTTTTTTTATTAAGATTTCATTACCTCTTTCTTTAACTGGAAATACTACAGAGCAAAGCTGCACTGCCGCCTTCGTCTGGTGAGAGCGTTTACAGGTTTGATGTTTTTAGAGAGACGGCTGTAGTAGTTCAAAGGTGGGGAATCCGGGTCCGGCTGTGTTCCTGGGCGTTTGTGATAAAGCGTGTGAAGCGAACAGTCCGTCAGTCAGCAGTCAGTCATCCAGTTCAACATCACTCTCCGCTGAACTCCAGCTGTCACCTCGTGTCCTCCGCGCCTCCTCGCAGTGGCCAGGTAAGAACAACATCACCGATTCGGAGGTGCTGAAGTAGCCTCATTTTGAGAAAAGTGAGTGAGTTTAAGTTTTTTGACGTGTCGGATTCTGATAGAGATGCGTTTCCCTCAGCTGTGGCTGTTAGCTCTTTTTTTTTGGAGGGGTGAAAAAGTAAGTAATGGCGAGGGCTAAGAAACGACTGTGGAATTCAATTCGATACGATACCGGAAACATTAGAAGAAGACAACAGAAAATGTGTGTGTTTTCTTGGTGTTTATTGCTACATATGTTGTGTGCACAGTAGACCGTGAACATGTTCCATATAATGTTTTTATCACGACCTCCTATCATGTCATATTTAGCCATAACGTTTGTTTTTAATTCCATATTAATATTTAATTATAGGCTAATTTACAACCATTAAATTCCAGAATTAAGAAATTATAAAGTACCAGATACACCAGACCTCATGCAAAAGATGGGCTAATGAAGTTGTGTGTGACTGAGAATAATGATGCATGGTGTCTGCACGTTGCAATGTAGCTGTCTGCGTAAATTTGTTTACATTTAAAGTTGCACCTTTTACATCTGTAACCTTTTATTTTTTGTGGTCATGCTTTAGATAATGTAACCTTTTTTTTTTTTTTACTGTCACCTGTACAGAGTGGCACAGCTACTTCCAAAGCCCCCCCCTTACCCTCTGCCCCCCTCCTTCCTCCTGTTTCCAAATGCTCTCCTTTGAAGCGATGATGCCCCATCTGTCATATGTGAGCAAAGCGAGAGCATGCTCTGCTCTTCTCAATTACTGAATTCTCCTCATGCCAGCTCCGGTGGGACAGGAGGAGGAGCAGGTGGGTGGCAGTCAGTTCGATCAATCAACATGAAATATTCAGCTTTGAATATACACATCATTTACTGCTGCTGCCGCTGTCCTTGTTAGAAACACCCCAAAAAGAGTTGGGGCGTTTGTCTGAAGCGTTTTGTAACTGGGACCATGTGTGCGCCGTGACAGAATTCCTGATGAGAAATTGGGCCTGTGTATGTTCAGGTGACACCATCTTTAAAAAAACCAAACAAACCAAAAACAACCTGTATAGCCTGTATGGAGACTGAAATTATTATCATCGTAACTGAGAGGAAATTAGAGAGAGGGAGGGTGAGTGGATGAAACTGTATTTAATGTAGCGCCACAGCCGTTTTCTCATTATGCTGCAGTAAATTCATACAGCTTACATGACAAAGCTCTGCTTGGCAACTTTCTCCCCTGATAGAGGCACTTGTTTGAACATGAGGCTCATGATTTGAATATCTGTAATCCACGCTGAAATCAACGGGCCAGATGAACTTTTTGGCACCCTCTCACCACCACATTGAGTAGGATTTTCTCCCCCCCAAAAATGCCTAAGCTAACCTAGATTTAGGCTTAAAATCCCTTGAAAGAAAAAAACAAAACAGGCAAAAGTTATTTGATTTGTCTCTCCCATGCGGGCCGCAGATATCCTGGAACTTTGAAATTTTATCAGAGAAAAATCTGAACCTTTCCCAATCACTGAAAACTCTTCAGGAAACTTTTAATCTCCTAAGTGTCTGCCTTGTGATAATAATATCTCTGATGTTGCCTCATGAAATTTGCCCGAGTACCATGGCCCTAAGTATTTGAGCTATGAGGCAATACAGTGAAAAGCATAGCCCCCTCATATGAGAACACAACAGTGAATAATTAATAACCTTGCTCCCAATTCCAGGAAAACAATAGCATATTGTAGGAACACTGCACTAATTTAACTAGAAGAGATGAAAAAAAAAAAAACAGTCGACAACTTTGACAAAATGTGGAATGCATCGCCATTGTTTTAAAGAATGTCTGCATGAGTTTTTGGTCTAGCTATTGTAGTCACTGTAGCGCCGCTCACTTTTCATACTGCTGTGCTGCATGTATATATACTGTAGTGTTGCATGCTGTATGATAGTGTAGTGTATAATGTTGTTTGCCTTTGAGATTAATCAGAACCCATTAAATCCCCCTCTCTCACCTGCTGGCAGTATGTGAGGTGGAAGTGCACATGCAGGAAGCTATTTTCCACAGGCCTCCTCTCCTGGCTGTCAGCTCCCATTAAGGGGGAAGGTGTCATATCTGTAACACAGCTGAGTGCAGATGGCAGAGTGGAGGGGATGGCTCACCGATTTAAACAATGATTAATGAACAGAGATGGAAAACAAATTACATTGGACTATTGGAGGCAGGGAATTGTTTTTATGAAAATGTTAATTGTGTCTGCCAGGCTGATACCAGGAGTGGGGGAAGGGTGGAGTGAGGGCAAGGCAGGGAAGCAACCAAGGGGCTACTGATAGGACGTCTACTGCTCCCCTGGCTCAGATTATCGGCATGTCTCAGCATGCGATGTTTAATACCGTACCTTGGCTTTAAGACCTCTAATGTGCCATAACTTTCAAGGTTTGGCTTTTTATGATGAACCCCATGAAGAATTGTCGCCCACCACTGCACCAATTAGCGTTATCTTTAATAATAAGTGGTTGTAAGTGACGAGAGAAGGCGCCCTGTTCTAGTT